>NC_066579.1:22219000-22421500 GCF_024323335.1 Lathyrus oleraceus
TTTAGTGACGCCTCCATTGCGTCTGTGTCATAGGGTTTTCCCCTTGTAGTTCTGAGGGATATGTGAATTTCCCTTTAACACATTAGGCTTTTTATAGTTTGGCAACCCTATATATGTATCAACCACTTTCCAATTCGGCTGATTTGCCCCGCTCTGGTTCAGAGATTTTACACACTTTCCATGCGGTACATTTGTAGGAGGGCGATAGGTACTTTGGTGAGGCTGTCAAAGCTACCTACGGTATTATTCGTTTCTGCGAGGAACACCTCATTTGTCGAAAGTGAACCTAGCAGTCAAATTTACTCCCTTTCTCTTCATGGGATCATGCATTCTGGCGTATTCAAGCTTCTTTGTTACCTCCTCATCAAAAACAACTATACATCTAGGGCATAACATTGTTTTGGAGTCGTTGAGTTTCCATCTCTCCAAAAAAATCAATCAGTCCCTCTTCAGCCTAAGGGTATACCAGTTGTATCTTTTCATCATCAACTGCATGAATTTTTTCATATTTCTCGACATCCATGTTGAAGCCATCAATAGCTTCAACCATGTGGATGTCGTCTGGCTCTGCATAATGAGCCTCTTCAATTTATAGTGGATTAGCATCCACTTGCATTGGAGCTTTTGGATTCTCGCCAAACTACAATCTTCCTTCTATAAATGCTTTCTGCACCAAATCCCTGAAAAGCACACAATGAGAAGTTTAATGACCAAAAAAATTATGGTACTTACAAAAACCTATATTTTTTCTTTCGTCTAATGGGGGAGTTTTCAGGCCTAGAGGCACTATAATCTTCCCATCGGTAACTAGTACGCCAATTTTTCATCACATTTAGTTATATCAAAGTTGTATGTTTTTGTTACGAATTTATCATTTTTGTTGGGTTCGAAAGGATTCTTCTTGTTCAAAGGCTTCAACAATTTACACACATAAGTAGGTATTGGCTTAAGTTCAACAACGTTGACCTCACTCTCTTCGAAATACTCGTCACCCAAATCTAAGAGATATTCATTTGTCTCTACATATGTGACCTTTTCTTTTTTATGGTACTTATTCATTCTGGCTTTTTCATCTTTCAAGCGTTCAACCTAGTGAACCTTATCTGACAATTCTGCCATGCCCATAAAGTATTGAGTGTCTAGTCTCTTCCTAATGGAATAATCTAGGCCTCTTGCATCCATTTTAACTAACGTGTGTTCAGTGACTTGTGTAAAGCACATTATCTTAAGAAGTCTGAACCTGTTCAAATAATCATCAATTGATTCAGGGAATTTTTGCCTAACACTAGCCAATTCCTTAAGGCTTATTTTGGAATTACCTATATAGAATTTCTTATGCAACAGCCTTTCCAATTGACTCCAAGTTTGCATGGAGTGTGAAGGGGGTGTGGTAAACCAAGTGAAAGCGTTTTTCGTTAGAGAATTTGGAAAATAATTCATTTTTTAATTCTCATTGTTTGCTATGTCACCAACCGCAGTTTGATACCTAGCGACATGTTCGACCGTAGACTCACTAGTGTCACCAACAATTTTGGTGAACTTGGGGACTTTCTAACCCATGGAAAACTCTGTTTATCAAACATATTATGATAAAGGGGAAATAAAATTGGGTATGTGGAGTCCCACATTAAGGCCATTATAGGCCAAAATTTGTTTAACCACATTAGTTATGTTGTTATGCCCCCCAAATTTAATTTATTGGACATGTCGAAGTACTTGGTCAACATCCTGATTTTTTTGTACCATTACATGCCTAGGGTTATGTTGACCTATGTTTCTTCGTCCTCCCTATTTAGGGTAGGTTTTGGTGGTCGAAAACCTTGATGTTGGCCTAAGTTTACTTGGGCCATCCCATTTTTAGGCGTTTTGACCTGCCTAACATTTGATATCTTAGGGGTTGGTCGAGCCTGAACATGAGGCGTGCCTAAAAAGTCGGTTATTCAACCCATTTGATTAGCCAACAACTCATATGTTTGGTTAGTATTTGTAATCAAATAATTAAATATCATACCCATTTGTTGGGTCAAAGTATTAACCATTTCTAAATTTCTCTCATTCATCTGTTGCCTCAAAATCATCATAGACGTCATATTTAAAGATGATGTCACTTAAGGGATATAAAGTATCCCTTCTGGTCGAACCATATTGTTTATGGTCGAAGCAGAAGCATTATGGGGATTATATGATGGCCAAGTGACCATTGCATTATTATTATATGTCGACATGTTAGTGTGAAGGCCAACCATCATCGATGTTGGCATTCCATAAGGGTACTCCCTATTATTTATTGGCATTGAAAAACCAAACGAAGGTCTTGCAATTACAAGGTTAAAAGGGGAATTTCCTGGTTGTGGTGGAGGAATTATCCTGTGTGATGGTATTAGTGCAACTTGCGTTGATGATACCACATGAGCAGTGTAGCGGGGTATTCGTTACCATTAGAGATATTGACTAAATCCAAGGTAAATCATACAAGTCGAGTCGCCACCGCACTTCTATTTATCCAAAGGAATGGTTAGAAAGTGAACAAAAACCTAATAGTTTTAACAAAAACTAGTAAAAGAAACAGAGATCTGGGTAAGGGGGTTGGTTATGCAATGGGAAGGTGTTATGCACCCAAAACATCCTAGGTACTCCTAGGGAGCCCTTTTCATACTAGTTGTGAAGGTTGTTATCTTGTGAAAAATTGTTTGTGCAAACATGATTGAAGAGATGAGAAGAGAATATACAAGTTTATTTACATTTTGTGTTTGGATGGATAAACCCATTGCCTACGTACCATCTTATAAAAAGATTAGGATCAAAACCTCGTAGTTCGGGGTAAAAATCTCAAAACAAGTTGGTGAATTGATTGGTCCAAAAGCCTTAAGGTCTTTTGTTATCAAAGGGAGAAAACTCAACCAAACCACAAATCCACCATGTGAGGATAGCTTCAACATGCTAGTGAGGGGTTAACCCTATAATAAGCATGGAAGACTCATTGTCCATCACTAAGGATATAGGTGAGTATTACATCTACCACAAGGATAACTCAAACCTAATAGCTAAAGGTTATGGAAAATTTGATTAAGAAAGTGGCCATTGGAGCCACAAAAAGAAATTTGAATGGGTTATATTTACTAATTAAAAGTATGTACAAAAATGGTCAAAGTTGACTTAGAGATTCAATTCAAAATAAGTATGATGAAAAAGAAAGTTTAAAAATCAAAAGCATAAGGCTTAGGTTTCTAATGTTGAAAACAAATGGTTAAATGTTTGCACAAAGAGTTTTGGCTTGGGTTAGAGTGGAGAGAAGAAGAAGAAAGGCTAAGTCCTAAATAAAACAAAAGAGAATGGATAAGAAATGAAACCACATTAGGAGTTCCTCTCTTGAGATCATATTGATGATCCAAGTAGCTCCCATCCTTTGGAATAAGCAAATCACAAAGCATAAGCAATCAAACAAGTCTCTTAAGAGATCCTCAATGTGTCTTGTATCTTTCACTTTGGATGAACATGGCAATGGTCCTTCAATTAAGCTCAAAGAATCCCCTAGCACAAAAGCACACATATCAAAAGTTCCATGAAGTAAATCAAGAATGGACAATAGTGAGTTTAGAGATTTGGTCCTTCTAACCCATCTTCATCATTAAGGTCCATTTACTCCAATTTTGCATAAGGAAAGTCCTAGAATCTAAGTCCAACTCTCCATTTCTTTGCATAGGGAAAGTCCTAGAAACTAAGTTCATTTCTTTGCATTTGGTTCACAACAATCAAAACAAAACACAATCATAATAATATATATACAATTATGTGCTCAAGTGAGCAAAAGGCAAATGGCATTAACATAAACATGTGCTCAAGTGAGCAAAGAGAAAAGCAAATGGATAATATGTGCAAGAAAAGTAAATTGCATAAAAGTAAATTGCTTAAAGTAAATGTTAATTGTCAATAGTTAGTGTTAGTAGTTAGTATGCCATAAGGCAAATTTAGCGCTATGTTAAGCAATCGTAATTGGACTTATGTAGAAGTCACAACTATCTGAGGTCGGTCAATAATAATGTAGGCAACAACACAAGTTAGGAGTCTTGATTAGGGAACCAAGTCCCAACAACTTGCCATGCCAAAAAGAAGAAGAAAATTGATCTTGTATTGGTTTAAGCATTTTGCATGATTTAAAAGAAAACCTATCCCTAATGCAAAGCCATTCACTTGATCAACTGATCAAGATGAATTAGATTTGAATCAAGGAAGGTTAAATCTCCCTAATCAATGTTAACTTTTCAACCTTCAACTCATTGATCAAAAAGAAGAGAAGTAGAGGAAGGAGAAGGAGAAGATGGATAAGAGAAATGGAAAAAAGGCAAAATTAAAGTGCATTAAATGAAATACAATGTACGAATCCTCATATGTTGACCAATAACATTGAAAGTCAAGGTCAAACAATCAAAAACAGAAGTGAGATGAAGATTGGAAGTCAAGAAAAGAATAAAATACTTTTGGCATTTTTTGATATTTAAAATAAACTCGAATTAAAAATAAATGGAAAGGTCAAACTTCAAAACTACTTCAAATCAACCTTGAAAGGTCCAAGTAATTTATCCTAAGTTCAACAAGGTCAAACAAAGTTTGACAAAAAATTTCAGCATTTTTAAAAGTCAGAAACTATTTTTAATCAATTAAAAGTGAATAAAAATACCCTAATTGAACTAAAATCTCAAATAAATCTCAAATCAACTCAAAAATTGATGAGAATATTTTTCATAGATCAATCATCATTCAAATAAGTTAGGAAAATATTTTTGTATTTTTTGAATATCAAAAACTATTTAAAATGAATTAAAAATAACCAGAAAAGAGAAAATTCACAAAAAAATATCAAATGATAAAATAAAAAAAAATAAAAATCAGAAATAGAAACTAGAAATTATTTGGGAAATAATGCAATTGGTCCCATAATTTTTGGATAAAAAATGAAAGAAATGTTAATTTTTGAAAATAATTGGGATTAAAGAAAATAAAAGCCAGAAAATAGAAACGCAAAAAAACGTGGAGCGTTAGATCTGAGCTCATTAATTGAGCTGGCAGATCACATGCTCCTAAGACGCGCGCCTATGGTGATCCACGGTCAATGCACGTGCATGGGAAAGAAATAGAAGTCATAACAAGCAAGGGCTAGGATTCAATCTGGAAAACAGATCCAATGGCCAGGATTCAAATTGGAGATGATGAAGCCACCGTCTTCTCCGGTAAGCTTCAGGATTCCGGCCAGAGTTGCAGAAATTTAAACCTTAACCAAATCGTGCGATCTAAACATCAATAGAAAGCTGGGATGATGTACATCATCCCTGTACCATCCATTTTCCCTCTAGATATCCATAGTGTGAGAAATCAGAGATGGAAAAATCTGGTGTTCATCATGAACTCAATGGATTTCAAAAATTGAATGCATAAACATGATGCCTCTATTGAGAGGACTTCAGCCAACACAAAATCTAAGCCAAAAGGTCAATGGATGAGGAGAATCGAAGAAAATACCAGTTGGAGTGTAAGCTTGAGTTCTGGTGATTTGAGCACGATGCCTTGCTTGCTTTGCTAAAACAGAAGTTCTATGAGCTAAATGATGAAGGTTTAGGAGCACTAGATCTGAGAATTCAACAAGATGAAGCTGAATTTCAGATCTGAAAAAAAATGAGAAAAGTGAACTTGCTTCTTTAGTAATGGTTAGGGAGATAATTCTGCAGCATTTCAGGTTGAATTGGGCGTGTGAAATGGAGGGAATGAGGTCTCTATTTATAGAGGAAATGGCAAGGAGAGTGTGAAGTGATCTGTGTGCATGAATTTGGATACCACTTGCATGGGCTTGCATGATCATGCACAAGGCCCAAAAACAATGCCAATTGCAAGCTGAGCTCAAATTCCAAAGGTTTGGACATGTAATTTGCTCTGAATTGGCTTGTGCAACAAGATTTCATGTGCATTCCATAATTTTGACCTAAACATTCACCTCTTCGAAAATACCATTTAGAAAATCCAAACATAGGCATGTGGGTAATGGTTGGAAAGGTCTTGGTATAAGGAACAAATGTTATGTTGGACAAAAACTCATTTGAAGTGTGGAAATTTATGAAATTTGAGTTTAAAGTGTGATGTGTAAAACATGTCAAGGCAAGGTTTCTAAAATTGGCCAACTTTCAAGCCCTTCTGTTTGGATGATGCAAGCTTCAAATGAAAAACCCTCCAACATCAAAGTTGTAGATATTTTCAAGACAATCAAAATGGAATTAAATTTCGCATCATTTGGAATTTTGATGAAGAAGTTATTGGCACTTGAAGTTGGACTTTATTGACTTTTAATGCCTTTGATCAAAAAAGACCTATAATGTCTTGCATTATCACATGTATTTCCTTTGTGATTTTGAAATTTTGTTCAACATAACATTTGAAGTAGACATCTCAAGCTTTCCAATTCATTTGATCCCACCTCAAAATCATAAAAAATGAATGAGTTATGTCCTTGGGAAGTTGACCCAAAATTAGGGTTTCAGTCAAAATGACCTATAATGTATTAGAATGACATGTGGTTTTCCAAGCTTCAAATCAAATTTTGATGAACATGAAAGTTGTCCATATTGTTCTTATGAACATTTTTTATTTTGGAACCATCTCCATTTGACCAACACATAAAGAGTTAGGTCTCAGTGTATTTCAAAATAGTTAGATGAATTGACTGATCAACTTCTCAAGTCCATGACTCATATCTTGATGAATTGATGATTGAGGAAATTCAAATAAGTTCAAATATGCATGAAATGAAGAGTTAAAGAACTTACCTTGAATATATTTGACCATGGGCTGAGGTTGCTTCATGAGCAAGGCATTGTGATGCACAGATGAATTAGGGTTTCTCTGAAGAACAAGATCCCAAACCCTTTGACTTGCTTGATCAAAATGATGCATTGAGGTACTAGGAGGCATATTTGATGGATGAGAGCTTTGGGAACCATTACCATGCTTGCTTTCACCTCCTCTTGACCCATGTTTTTGTACATAGGATCTCCTAGAAGCTTTGGATCTTGTGATTGCTCAAGCTACAAACAAAAGATGTTAGTGACATATTCTTGTGCTTTTTGGTTAGTAAACAAAATAAGAAAAGCAATGATATACAATTCAAACATGATTGGTGATCTCAAACCACTCACAGGAGGTCCCACCCAAAGACAAAGGGAACCAAGATGCTAATGTTATGATGCCATGAGGGATCTTAGGGACAAAATTAGGGTCTTACAGATGCCCCTATTTAAGGTCTTACAGATGCCCCTATTTAAGGTCATTCTAGTCAGAGAAGTGAAGGTTAAAATCTTCGTCTCGACGGGGTAGAATGGGCTTAAATAATAACAAAGAGACGAATTTTGGTCCCTAAGAGACCTCACGATGCAGATATATGCATGCAAAACAATAACCTTCTATGGGGATATGCGTCCACAAAAGCAAAGAAATCAGGAGGGGAATATCAATTCCCATGAATAATTCCATCCATGGGGCAGAGACTCTGGGGACTCTAATGGGGATAAGAAAGGAATGCGTGAGCAGGGCACGACTCAAAGCTTGGGGAGTAGAAATCCAAATGGGAAAGATCCATTGGAAAGACTCGAATTGACTCGAAGACGCTCGTATTGGGGAATATGCCAATACAACAAAAACTATCCACAACGGATACTTCGGATAAACATCCGGACAAGAACGATCCAATAATGGACTTCGCTGGGGATGTCTAAAAAGACTCTCCTGGGGAAGTAGCGAGATGAGGTGTTACCGGTTACTGGGTAACAAGCTCAATGAGACATGTGATCTGAACACTGACATAAGGGTCGGAGATACAACATGCTCGGGAAGAAATGAATATCTAAGACCGGTATAAGGGTGAGAGATATCAAACATCCGAAATCATCTGAGGAAGACCTAAAAAAAAGGTATATTTCAACTCAGGAAAATCTGATTCCACAGGGGACAAAAGTCATAATAGGGAGCAGAAGGAAAGAACACCAGGGATACCGGTTACTGGGCATATAATAGGTGACCAACCGAAGCGTGAATTGGGGAATATTCCCAATACACTCATCATCCAAAAAAGAGGGCAAAAAGCGAACTCGATTAAGGGATGGACATTCGATTCCAAAATAGGAATGCGAATCTTACTCGATCGGGGAAGAACAAAAGGCTTCGACCAAAGAGTGCATGAGATATATTATCTATTACCGTCAAAACGTAGATAATATACTCGCATGGAAGATTATCCACAACCGGTTACTGCGTTAATAAAGGATAGATCGACCGAGAGAGAAAGGCATCGGGATACCGAAACTAGGTATATAATGATGACCATTCAAGGGGAGCAACCAACATTACCGACAACCGGTAAATGAAAGATGAATTGCTGGGGATAAACTGCCTAATCAGAGCAATTATCCAACAGAACGAGGGAATATCAATACCGAATATTGGATAATGATAACCGTCAAGGAGGGGATTACATCTACCGGATACGGGGTAGAAAACCACGGAAAAGTAACTGTCATCAACTAGGATGAGCAACAAGGTTAACTCTGCAAAGGGGAGAAAATAGGATTTACAACTACCGGTATAAGGGTAGTAAACCACAGGCTCTGTCGGGGATAAGATGAATGATTACCGATTAATGAGCAATTATTTACTTATACCACGGGGAAGCACAAGAAACAGTCACAAGAGGCCAATTTAGGATCAAACCAAAGAGGCAAACTGAATCAAGACTCGTCCTAATGAGGATATAACTCAATAGGGGAACCCATCCCAATATATGTGTTGGGAGGAAGCAAAAAAAAAACAACCGTCGTCCACGAGGATATAACTCAGTGGGGAATGCGGAAGGAAAGATAAACACTTTCTGCTTAAGGGGTTGACTCTCTATATTAAGGGACCAGACACCGACACCTGCTTGGAAAATATATTACCAACTGGCAGAGAGTAACAACAAAAGATATATGGCAAAAAAATGCAATATGAATATTCAAATATTCGAAAATTATATGCACACATGCGTGGTTAATGTATGGTGAATGCTGACAAACAGACATTTCTAACACAAACAGGCTTCACAGGAATAAGCCCACAAACATCCGGTACTACATCTCAAGAGAGAAAGCCAAAATCACCAGAGAGTAGTCAATCTTCCGGAGATCAGAGATACCGGGAAACAACAAAATCTCTGCAGGGGAGAAACCAATAGTCAACCCAGCCGGGGACAAGAGTTACAACGAGATCACATCCACCCCATGGGAAACTCTACTGGGGAGTCTATCCGATGGATAAAGGGATTCTAGAGAATTAAATGCCAAAAATATCACATCTGCTGAGGAGGAAAGATCATCACTCTACTGAAGGGACAGGTGGTGAACATTTCAACGATCACACTACTCTGGGCTCCGGAAGAAGAAAAATACAGTCATGCCAGGAATATGAACAAATGTCTTACCCTATTGGGGATCATACCATCCTTGGGAGAGCACTGAGGATCTCCTAAGTATCCTTTTCATCATTGTGGATGTTCACCTTATTTAAAAACAAGTTATGGAAAATTCATTTTTTCAAAACAATGATATTTTCTCAATTAAAAGCATGCAAAATATTTGTCGAAATAGAACAAATAAGAGTGCAAATAATTGGATAAAGGCTCGAATTTATTGGATGGAATGGTAGCCTGCAAATGGCAAGACTCCATAGATCTTTACAAGTTTGAAATTGGTGATATATATTGGAAAAGGGCTACATTGAACATAATGACCATTTCTCCACCAATTCTGAATTCGATGTATTCGAAGCTTTGGTTGATGACGAATGAGCAAGAATATTTGACGGATGACAGATGTAGAACAAAGTCTTGTCAGGATGCAGTTACTTGCCAACTCCCTAATTTTTGCCTAGATTGCCCGAGGGTGAGGTACTCAATCTAGCGGGATACAAACATTCATTTTTTATGTCTCTAACTTTTGCCTGGATCGCCCTTTCGGGTTTTCAATCCACCAAGACGCTCATTTTTTCCTAAGCCGCCCTTTTGGGTTTTCAACTTAGCGAGCTATTCTGTTTTTATTTTTAGGCGAAGTATTTCTTGACTGCATCTGAGTTCACAGGACGAGTGAAATCCTCCCCATCCATAGTTGTAAGTATCAAAGCACCGCCTGAAAAGGCTCTCTTAACAACATATGGACCTTCATAGTTTGGAGTCCACTTGCCCCTGGAATCGGGCGCGAAAGACAAGACTTTCTTAAGCACAAGGTCACCGTCTCGGAACACACGAGGCTTGACCTTCTTATCGAACGCTTTCTTCATTCTCTGCTGATACAACTGACCATGGCACATGGCAGCCAATCTCTTCTCTTCTATCAAATTCAGCTGGTCATAACGACTCTGAACCCATTCAGCATCAGTCAACTTGGCTTCCATCAAGACTCTCATTGATGGGATCTCCACCTCTACTGGGAGTACAACCTCCATGCCATAAACAAGAGAGAAAGGGGTTGCCTCTGTTGAAGTGCGGACAGATGTACGATATCCATGTAAAGCAAATGGCAGCATCTCATGCCAATCTTTATACGTGACAACCATCTTCTGGATAATCTTCTTGATATTCTTATTAGCAGCTTCAACAGCCCCATTCATCTTGGGTCTATAGGGAGAAGAGTTGTGATGGGCGATCTTGAACTCACTACACAGCTCTTTCATCATTCTGTTGTTCAAGTTAGATCCATTATCAGTAATGATCTTATCTGACACACCATAGCGGCATATAAGCTGATTCTTGATAAACTTCACGACCACCTACCTGATCACATTTGCATATGATGCCGCTTCAACCCACTTGGTGAAGTAATCAATTTCTACGAGAATAAATCTGTGTCTGTTGGACGCTTTCGGCTCTATCATGCCAATCATGTCGATTCCCCACATGGAGAAAGGCCATGGTGCTGAAATCACATTTAGAAGTGTCGGAGGAATATGAATCTTATCCGCGTAAATCTGACACTTGTGGCATTTCTTCACATATTTGCAGTAGTCAGACTCCATTGTCAGCCAATAGTAGCCTGCTCTCAACATCTTTCTAGCCATGGCATGTCCATTGGAATGAGTACCAAATGAACCCTCATGGACCTCAGTCATCAACAGGTCTGCTTCGTGTCTATCCACACATCTGAGTAGAACCATGTCAAAATTTCTCTTATAAAGCACTTCGCCATTGAGGTAGAAACTGCCTGACAATCTCCTCAAAGTCTTCCTATCTTTCACAGATGCCCCAGGCGGGTAAACCTGGTTATGGAGGAAACACTTGATGTCATGATACCATGGTTTATCATCTTTTTCTTCTTCAACTGCAAACACATGAGCTGGTCTATCCAAGCACATCACAGTGATATTGGGAACTTCATTCCACAGTTTTACCACAATCATCGAAGCGAGTGTAGCAAGAGCATCTACCATCTGATTCTCATCTCGAGGAATATGATGGAAGTCAACCTCAGTAAAGAACGTTGAAATCCTCCTCGCATAATCCCTATACGGAATGAGACCAGGCTGATTCGTTTCCCATTTACCCTTAATCTGATTGACAACGAGGGCCGAATCCCCGTAAACATCAAGGTGCTTGATCCTTAGATCAATACATTCCTCCAATCCCATAATGCAGGCCTCATACTCAGCCACATTATTCGTGCATTTGAAAGTTAGCCTTGCTGTAAAAGGAATATGTGTGCGCTGAGGAGTAATAATCACTGCCCCAATACCATTCCCATACTGGTTTACAGCGCCATCAAACACCATACTCCATCTGGAACCAAGCTCTGGCCCTTCATCGAGCGTGGGCTCATCACAATCTTTCATTTTCAAATACAGAATCTCCTCATCTGGAAAGTCATACTGAACTGATTGATAATCCTCAATCGGCTGATGTGCCAAGTGGTCAGCCAAGATACTACCTTTAATAGCCTTCTGAGCTCGATACTCAATATCATACTCAGATAACAACATCTGCCAACGGGCAATCCTCCCTGTTAAAGAAGGCTTCTCGAAGATATACTTGATTGGATCCATTCTAGATATCAACCAAGTTGTATGATTTATCATATACTGGCGTAAGCGCTTAGCAGCCGAAGCCAAAGCACAGCATGTCTTCTCAAGCATTGAGTATCGAGACTCGCAATCAGTGAACTTCTTACTCAAGTAGTAGATAGCATACTCTTTCTTCCCTGATTTGTCTTGCTGATCAAGAACACAACCCATCGAGTCTTCAAGAACCGTCAGATACATGATCAAAGGTCTTCCTTCCACAGGCGGAGACAGGATTGGAGGTTCAGACAGATACTCTTTGATACTGTCGAAAGCTTTCTGGCAATCCTCGGTCCAATCATGAGACTGATCTGAAATTCTAGTTATCAGACTTTGGATGTCACACTGGTTGTTATGACATCCAATTCTGCACAGACAGGGATTATGCAGAACTTAATTGTAAGTGCAGTAAATAACACAAGTAATTGTTCACCCAGTTCAGTCCAACATGACCTACATCTGGGGGCTACCAAGCCAGGGAGGAAATCCACTATTAGTAGTATCAATTCAAAGCTAAACTCACCCGTTTACAACTTATCACTTAATCCCTACCCAATGCAATTTCAATCTTAATCTAAGATCAGAGTTCCTACTCACTCCCCCTCAATCACCTCAGTGATATTAAAAACACTTTGAAGTCACACTTCAAAAACAACTCTTGGTTATGCTTCACAGCTTAAACCAAGATACACAGCACTCACGCTTAAAAGCTTTGAGTGACACAACACTTACAACTCAATGAACACCCTATGCCAAAGCAATCATCTATTTGATAATGACTTGGCTTACAAGATACGTCTAATTCTAGACTCACAAAAATACAGCAGTGAAGTAAGATGGACACACTAAATCTTCACGCCTCAAAATCCCTGAAACTGAATGGAGGAATGCCTTCCTTTTTATATTGCAGCACCTGGGCTTTTGCACCTGTATTTTCCTGAATTTTAGGTCACATACGTTCCCTCAAATTCAATATTTAGGTTGCTAACAAATAGGCTATTTGTTAGGTTCATTGAATGTAGCTTGGTTGTTGATTTCCTGGATTTTCTCTAAGCTGTTGACTTCCTAAAGAATAGCCTGAGAAAGCTGTAACAGAAAACTGAACAACCTACAATTTAGCATATGCTGTCAGGCATGAATGTCACGACATTCAGCTTGACATCAAGGTCCATATGCTGAGTCTGTTTTCCCAGAAAACAGACTGTACAAATCTGCTGACCTGTACATGATCAATATGACCATACTACAGTACCAGCTTACATTAGTAAATGTCAAAGTGTCCAACTTAAAATTTACACAGTTGGCCTTAGGTTAGTTCTGTAATTCTCTTGAAGAACAAACTAACTAATATGCTGAAGTATAGCAGAACACCACTCTGCCCAATCTTCAGTAGCTGCTGTCAATGATGAATGTCACAACATCCAGTTTGACATTCAATCAGTAGGCCTTATGCCAGGTCTGGTTCTTCCTTGATAACCAGACTGCAAGTGAATACTAAGTTCTAACAGAACTCCTGATGTTCTATTCCTTAGTATCTGTTGACAGGTATGAATGTCACAGCATTCAATAATCCTGTGTTAGCTAGTCCTGCAGTAACTATAATGTAGTTACATTTACATGTCATGACATCAGTCAAGACATTAGTGTTTTACCATACAATGCAGCCAATTAAACACCTACAAACTCCCCCTTTGGCAAATTTTGGCTAAAACACTTTGATCCCCATAACAGAGTTCATGGCAGCGGAATAATACTAGCTAATACATTCAGAGTGGCAGCACACTCACACACATGGAAGTTAAATAAAAACTTCTCATAGCAGCACCTATATATTAGAAGTTGCACCTAAACTTCAACATCAGCTGCAGGGGGAATCTTCAGATCTGTCATGAGAGTCTGTTAGACCCACTCTGTTTGTCAGGGGTATTGGTGGTTATTACTCCCCCTTTTTGTCACAAATGTTGCCAAAGTCAACAACATAGGCAGAGCACAATGACAGAGTTCCAGACTTGGTTTTACTTCACAGTTTCAACCAAGTTCACATCCACTTGATCTTGCTTCACAGCTTCGATCAAGTGATCACCCACTTTTGCTTTACAGTAGGTACCACCATATCAGATGCCATGATGTTGTTTCTGACATCCAGAACCACTCCTGCATGAACAGCATCCTTGAACTCCTGCAGGTACAGAGGCCTTCTCTCTGTAGGGTGTCTCCTTACCCTCTTGTATTCACCCTTGTTGCGCGCAGCATAGCTATGATATGTTGACCAATCATAGTCTTGTACAAATCGTTTAATAGGCAGAGATATTAAACAATTTATCCCAAACATCAGTGGTTGCTATAATGTCTCAGAGAGACATATTCCCAGTTTGCTCCTTAAGTTTTCAAACTGAGTAGCATCCAGAGCCTTTGTAAATATGTCAGCCAGTTGAAGATCCGTGGCTACATGTTCCAAAGTGATCACCTTGTCTTCCACCAGATCTCTGATGAAGTGGTGCCTAATGTCAATATGTTTGGTCCTGCTGTGTTGGATGGGATTCTTGGAGATGTTGATGGCACTGAGATTATCACAGAACAATGTCATGACATTTTGATTGACATTGTACTCAGTGAGCATTTGTTTCATCCAAACCAGTTGGGAGCAACTGCTTCCAGCCGCTATGTATTCAGCCTCTGCAGTGGACAGAGAGACACAGTTCTGCTTCTTGCTGAACCACGATATGAGGTTTTCTCCTAAGAAGAAACGTCCACCTGATGTGCTTTTTCTGTCATCAGCACTTCCAGCCCAATCAGCATCACAGTACCCAGATAGGACAGGCTCAGACCCATGTGAGTACAGCATCCCATAGTCACATGTCCCATTGATGTACTTGAGGATCCTTTTGACTTGATTCAAGTGACTCACCTTGGGCTCTGCTTGATATCTGGCACACACTCCAACTGCATAGGAAATGTCAGGTCTACTTGCAGTTAGATACAGCAGACTACCTATCATGCTTCTGTACAGGCATTGATCAACACTGGGTCCTCCATCATCTTTGGTTAACTTCAGATGAGTAGGAGCTGGAGTCCTCTTGTGCCTGGCATGATCCATACCAAACTTCTTAACTATGTTCTTGGCATACTTGCTTTGGGAGAGAAACATGGAGTCCTCCATTTGGTTTACTTGCATTCCAAGGAAATAGGTCAGTTCTCCCACTAGACTCATTTCAAACTCAGATTGCATCTGGTGAACAAATTTTTTAACCATTTGTTCTGACATTCCACCAAAGACTATATCATCCACATAGATTTGAGCTATCATGATTTTGCCTTCCTCATCCTTCACAAACAAGGTTTTATCTATGCCACCCTTTCTGTATCCATTTGTGGTCAGAAATTCGGTTAACCTTTCATACCAAGCTCTGGGTGCTTGCTTCAACCCATACAAGGCTTTCTTCAGCTTGTATACATGCTCAGGTTGGTTAGGATCACAAAACCCTTTGGGTTGTTCCACATAGACTTCTTCATTCAGGTAGCCATTCAAGAATGCACTCTTCACATCCATTTGAAATAGCTTAAACTTCAGGATGCATGCTACCCCCAACAGCAATCTGATGGACTCAAGTCTAGCCACAGGAGCAAATGTCTCATCAAAGTCTACTCCTTCAACTTGAGTGTATCCTTGAGCTACTAGTCTTGCTTTATTTCTAGTAATTTCTCCTTTCTCATCAGATTTGTTTTTGTAGATCCACTTGGTACCAATGATGTTGGACCCTTCAGGTCTTGGAACCAGCTCCCATACTTCATGCCTTGTGAACTGCTCGAGTTCCTCTTGCATGGCAATGATCCAGTATTCATCAGTCAGGGCTTCTTTCACATTCTTTGGTTCAACCTTGGAAACAAAGCAGGAATTTGAGTTTATTCCTCTTGACCTGGTAGTTACACCACTGGTGGGATCCCCTATGATAAGATCCTTAGGGTGGTCTTTCTGAATTCTGATAGATGGCACTTTGGTAGGTGCTTCTACTTCACATTCAGGAGGAGGTTCCTGTATTTCTTCAGGCTTGACTGGACTGTCAGTTGGACTATCAAGGAATGTTTCAACATCCTCCATGACATCGGTTCCTTCCTCTTTATCATCCACAATGACATTTATGGATTCCATCAGGACATTGGTCCTGTAGTTGAACACTCTATCGCCTTCATCACTTTTGGGATCTAGCTTCCTTCTCTGTTCACGATCTGTGAGAATGTAGCATTTACTTCCAAAAATACGAAAGTACTTCACAGTGGGTTTTCTACCCTTCCATATTTCATACAGAGTGGAGGAGGTTCCTTTTCTCAAGGTGACTCTGTTGTGAACATAGCACGCCGTATTCATTGCTTCAGCCCAAAAGTGCATAGGGAGCTTCTTTGCATGAATCATTGCTCTGGCAGATTCTTGAATAGTTCTATTTTTTCTTTCAACTATTCCATTCTGCTGAGGAGTTATAGGGGAGGAGAACTCATGGCTTATTCCTTCAGATGAGCAGAACTCATCAAACTTGGAATTCTTGAATTCAGTGCCATGATCACTTCTAATCCAGACCACACAACTGTCCTTTTCTCTTTGAAGTCTTATGCACAGATCCTTGAAGACATCAAATGTATCTGACTTCTCTCTGATGAAGTTTATCCACGTGTATCTGGAATGGTCATCAACCACCACGTAGGCATACTTCTTCCCACCAAGACTTTCAACCTGCATAGGTCCCATTAGGTCCATGTGCAGCAGTTCCAGAACTCTGGAGGTTGTGGAATGTCCCAGCTTTGGGTGTGACATCTTGGTTTGCTTGCCCACTTGGCATTCTCCACAGACTCTTCCTTCATCAATCAGAAGCTTTGGCAATCCTCTGACTGCTTCCTTGGATATGATCTTCTTCATTCCACGTAAGTGGAGATGGCCAAGTCTTCTATGCCACAGCTTCACCTCCTGTTCTTCCTTGGCTGAGGAGCAAGTTGTGGAAAAGTTAGAGAGGTCAGGTTCCCACAGATAGCAGTTGTCTTTGGACCTGGTTCCTCTCATAACTTCCTGATTGTCACCATTTGTCACAATGCACTGCTCCTTAGTAAACTGAACATGAAAACCTTGATCACACAGCTGACTTATACTGATGAGTTCTTCTGAGCTTCTGCTTCACAGGTGTAAGACCCCAATTTTGACCCTAAGATCCCTCATGGCATCATAACATTGCATTTGCATTGCCTCAAGGATCTTTAGCATCTTGGTTCCCTTTGCCTTTGGGTGGGACTCCTTGTGATTGGTTTGAGATCACCAAGCATGCTTGAATTATACATCATTATTTCTCTTACTTTTGTTTACTAACCAAAAGCACAAAAATGTGTCACTAACATCTTTTGTTTGAAGCTTGAGTATCATCCAAGACACTTTGTGGGTTCTATTTAGATGATCAGTCAACACAAGGCAATGGCTTGAGATACTTCCAACAGGTTCAAATGGGGTCTATTCGTCAGTCAAAACGTTAATCTCGAAGGAGCAAAAGTTTGTTCATGAGTTGTCATGCTCGCTAGGCGAGCAGAATGGGTCGCCTAACGAGTCCCAAGAAAAGCCACCAGAATCACCTACGCTCAGAGGAATTTCTTGAACTGTCATGCTCGCTAGGCGAAACCCACGTGTTTAAAAAAAATAAAAAAAATAAAAAAAATAAAAAAAATAAAAAATAAACGAAAAAAAATAAAAATAAATAAATAAATAAATAAATAAAATATAACAGAAATTTTTTGGACTTGGGCCTCTCTCATTTGAGCCCACGGGTCCACAAAAACCAGGTTATAAATTCAGAGTTTCAGTGAAACAAAAGACATTCTATTCCTATTACCCTGGCAGGGAAAAAGATAGTGAGAGAAGAGCTAACAGAGTTCAGAGCAACCTCTAGAGACTGAAGGGAACTCATCGGCAAAGAACCAATTCCCTCTCATATAAACCCTCAGATTGCTTTGCAAACCCAACCGGGCAATTCAATTTCATTCGATCTCTCCAGTCAGGTTTGCCTTATTCCCATTACTTTATGCTTTTAATTTGAATGCTCTGAATGTATGAGGTATTATGGGTAAATTTGATACCCTTTTGATGCATGTGTTTGACAAGAGGTTTAGGCCTCCTACCCTTGGTTGCTTTTTGTGAGCTTTTTGTGAATTTTAATGGCATGATTCATGTGGTTACATTTTGATTTGGGGGCAACTCTTGATTACCCTATCTTGTTTCTCTAACCTGTTTGTTGAGTTTTGTTTTGTGAGGGCTCATATGACTCTTGCAGAGATGGCTTGCCTGGTGTTCCACTTTATTTGTGGGATACCACCTGGAGGTTTATTCCGATTACCTGTACTGACTTACTTTCTTTGATGGTGCTAGCTTGAGAGATCTCTGGGTTTCTTATCTCTTTAATTGCTGTTACTTCGGATCTTTATCCGTACGGTAGATCTCTCGATCCCTTTACTTTTCCCGCATGTTTCCGATTCTTAGGTTTCGTATAGCCTCTCGTGGCATGTCATTTAAGATAGCGCGGTTCCTTCATCTAGGACTGCCTTTTTGCATGAGCATCCCTAAACACCCCAAACTCATTGATTTTTCTTCTCCTAAGAACACGTTATCTCCTTCTACTACAGGCGAGTAAGTCTGCAAAGGTCGAGCATCCGTAGATTGCGTAGTAACGTCGTTCACCCCAAAACACAACCCTTACCCCATAGGTGGTCGAACTACGTTTTGCTCTGATTTTCATCCCAGATGAGATACGTAGGCATAAAACGCGATGTCTTAGCGAGCACACTCCCCTTTAACCCATAGGTAACCGAGCTACGAAGACTCTGATTTTTAGATTTAGATGAGATACGTATGCAGTGGATGCGACGTCTGTGCGAGTCATTTTCTTTTGACCCTTCTTTTAGTAAGTAGTACATTAGATAAACATACACGCTTTTCTCATCCCTTCAATCATGTTTGCACAAATAAATTTAAAAAAAAAACAACAACCTTTGCAACAAATGTGAAAAGGGATCCCTAGGAGTACCTAGGATGCTTTGGGTGCCTAATACCTTCCCATTGCATAACCAACCCCCTTACCCAGATCTCTGACATTTTTACTAGTTTTTGATTCGATAAAACTTTTAGGTTTTCGTTCGCTTTCTAACCATTCCTTTGGATAAATAGAAGTGCGGTGGAAACTCGACTTGTATGATTTACCTTGGATTTAGTCAATATCTCTAACGGTAACGAATACCCCGCTACAACAGGCACGCACTCAGGCTTTAAAGGTAGGAAGTGTTGCACAATATCAGTATCTAGACCAGGCATGTCTTCATATGACCAGGCAAAGACATCAACATATTCTCGTAGCAATTTGATCAACCCCTTAACAGATTCTTCCAGGAGTGCCCCAATCTTCACTTCTCGAACATAATCCTCAGACCCCAAGTTGATTGTTTCCAGATTCTCAAGATGCGGCTGAATGATCTTCTCTTCATGCTCAAGTAGACGGGTAATCTCGTCAGGAATCTCCTCATCATGATCTTCTTCTGCCTCAAATACAGGGAACTCAAAATTGGGAGATGGTGTTGGGTCATTATGTTCAATGGGTTTGATCAACCTGCATAATGATTTTGAATATGGAAAGCTTTTAGAAATCAAACAAGGAAAATCATTATGCAGATGAAAAGATTGATTTTATTCTATTTATTTATTTTTAGTTTTATGTGATCACCAATTTCATGCAAAAAGCAAAAAGGGAAAATAACGGGAAAAACAAACATTTAACATGAATTTATTGAATGAAAATATCATTGTATTAATGCGCCAACATGGTCATCACTCCTCCTTTTGGCATGGGAGAAGGGTTTTTAAACAAAGTGATCATTACGCTGACTTGTGGATAACTGTAGGAATATCCACAGCGACCCAATTGTTGCAGATCCCTCCAGGGATAATGAAATTGCCAGAATCCTCTGTATCTTCTTCCAAGACAGCAGCAGCTTCTTCATCTTGACCATTGTGGATGAAACCTCCACTCTTGAATAACCCTTTCTCGTTGAAAACCCCAGAAGAAAAACCTATGTCAGCCCTAGACTTATTCTCTTCTTGCTCGATCATTTTTCCCAAACCAACAGTTGCATCACACTCAATGGCCAACTTTGCATCTTTATAGGAAGCAAATGAAGGAGCTCTCTTCTCAATAGGCTCAACTATAGATAAAGCTTGGAAAGGAGTTCCAACTTCATCCTCAGCATCTATATATGAGAAGGAAGACAAGTGGCTAACCATGAGAGCCTTTTCTCCCCCTACCACCACCAGCTTCTTATTTTTTACAAATTTCAGTTTTTGGTGTAGGGTGGATGTCACGGCACCCGCCTCGTGAATCCATGGTCTGCCTAAGAGACAGCTATACGATGGGTGAATGTCCATAACCTAGAAGGTAATTTTGAAATCACTTGGTCCGATCTTGATTAGGAGATCAACTTCCCCAATCACCGTTTTACGCGACCCATCGAAAGCTTTCACAACGATTCCACTCTGCCTCATGGGAGGCCCTTGATAAGACAGTTTTGAGAGTGTGGTTTTTGGCAATACATTCAATGATGACCCAGTGTCCACCAGCACATTGGACATGGCGTCGTCTCTACAGTTCATAGAAATATGTAAAGCCAAGTTGTGGTCTCTTCCCTCCTCAGGGAGATCAGAGTCACAGAAACTCAAATTGTTACAAGCAGTAATGTTTGCAACAATAATATCAAATTGTTCTATTGTGACATCATGATCTACATATGCCACATCCAATACCTTCTGCAGAGCCTCTCTATGTGGTTCTGAATTCAAGAGTAGAGATAATACAGATATTTTGGATGGCGTTTGTAGAAGCTGGTCTACAACATTGTACTCACTTCTCTTGATGAGCCTTAGCATCTCATCACAGTCTTCTTTCACATTGCCGCTTGGGCCAACAGAAGTAGGAGTTATCAATGTAGGGGAGGGCTTAGCAACAGGTGCCGGATTCGGAGTGCTCACAGCATTCCCAATCAGGCGTTCAACAAAATCAGCCTTAACTTGGGGTTTGGGAGGTGCTGAAAACATACGACCGCTGCGGGTCAAACCACTTACATCCGCGATATTAACAATAGAATAGGACGGTAAGGACACTTCTTTCCCATCTTCCACAGCAACAACGTTGTAGCGAAAGGGAACTGCTTTTTCAGAAGAATATGGTACTGGACCGGCAGGCTTAATGATACGAACGGGAGAAGCCTTTTGCTTGCTAACATCATACTTGATGACAACAGGCTCGGGCATCCGGAATACTGGGGAAATCACGTTGACCTCGGGCTCATCTTCGTCAACATTCCTATTCTGAAGAATCTCAATGACTCCTTCATCCAGCATTTCCTGAAGATCCTTGCGCACCTGGCGACAACCCAATCGGTTAACAGAGCATATTCGGCATCTATCATGGTCGTGCTCATAATGACTGTACTCACATAGCAGACGATGCATCTCAACCAGAGATTGTCGAATATGACTAATATATTTGACCTTGTACTTGCCAGGGCAGCCCTGGACCATGTTGACAGATTTCCCATGCTCGGGCAATGGGTTCTTCTTCACGTTAGGACCTACGTCCTCAAAACACAGAATGCCGCATCTCACAAGGTCTTGAACCTTGGTTTTCAAAGGATAGCAATTCTCCACGTCATGGCCGGGAGCACCAGAATGGTAGACACAGTGTAACTCGGGCTTATACCACCACTGGGGGTTAGCAGGTATAACCGGTGGGTCTCTCGGAGTAATCAACTTCCTCTCTATCAAAGAGGGATATAATTCTGCGTATGTCATTGGAATAGGATCAAAAGTGACCTTTTTCCTCTCGTAACTCGTGCTGGTTTGATTACTGTTTCGAGGCTGGTAGGCCTGCTATTGCGGTCGGTGCTGTTGTTGTTGATATTGCGGATGTGGTTGCTGATTATTGTTATGTTGCTAATACTGTTGATTGTCTCTGAAAACAGGTGCTATATGAGCCACCTGGTGCTGGTTATTGGCGGGACGCACAGTCTTCCTCCTCATAGAGGGTCTTCTTGGTTTCACATGGGAGGTCACAGCATGTGCCTCTCCATCTTTCTTCTTCGCAAACGCCCCATAGCGTTTGGCAGAAGAGCCTCCTTCCCTGGTTAGCCGTCCTTCTTTAACCCCTTCTTCTAGACGCATCCCCATATTCACCATCTTTGTGAAGTTAGAAGGAGCGCTAGCGATCATCCGCTCATAATAGAATGAACTCAAGGTCTTCAGAAAGATCTTGGTCATTTCCTTCTCTTCTAGCGGAGGCACGATCTGTGCTGCCACCTCTCGCCACCTCTGGGCATATTCTTTAAATGTTTCCTTATCCTTCTGGGACATGGCCCTTAGCTGATCCCTATCGGGAGCCATATCCACGTTGTACTTGTATTGCTTGACGAAGGCCTCGCCAAGGTCGTTGAAGGATCGGATGTTCGCGCTGTCTAAACCCATATACCAACGCAGAGCAGCACCAGACAGACTGTCCTGAAAGTAGTGGATGAGTAACTGATCGTTGTCGGTCTGAGTAGACATCTTCATAGCATACATGACCAGGTGGCTGAGAGGACAAGTATTCCCCTTGTATTTTTCAAAGTCAGGGACCTTGAATTTCACAAGGATCTTCACATTGGGAACCAAGCACAGTTCGGCAGCAGACTTGCCAAAAAGATCCTTTCCTCTAAGAGTTTTCAATTCCTTGCGGAGCTCAAGAAATTGATCATTCATAGCGTCCATCTTCTCATAGACATATGGGCCTTCAGACGGCTCAGAATGATAGATGGTGTCGTCTACCCTGGGCATGGTGTGCACGACAGAAGGAGGAACGACAAGGACCGGGCTAGAGGCCGGCATAGAAGCAAAAGTCGGAGCAGGACCCTCAGGCATGAAATTGGGAGGCATCCCCCACGGGAATCTGGCTGGCATAGTTGCTGGAGCAAAATATGCACTGCCTGTAGGCACAGTTGAGGAGACAATCTCAAAAATGACTGTCCTCTGGGGAGGAGTTAAAGGCGTCAGAGAAGACTGGCTCTGGGCAGCCAAGAACGATTCCATCAGGGCACTCAGTCTGGCCACTTCCTCTTTGAGTTCACGGTTCTCTTTCTCTAGTTGATCCATCAGTCTTGAAGTGTTGGCTCTAGTGTAGTACCGGTGAGTCAGCTTGTCTTCAAAATAAATGAAGAACACAGAGTTAGACCACAGGACAGGAAGCCGAGAACAGAACCTGCTTATGCACATGATGCATGCAATGCTTGTGCATATGATTTGTTTTTATTTCAAAGGAACTCTAGGGTTTTATTTGCAAATTTTGGAAACATTGATCACATATGGAAATATCTCATCAAATAGTATCGGGGAAAAGAAGTACAACATTGTCAATCGTATACAAGAGATAAGGAAAATAGTCATCCTATGGACCCCTAGAAACAATCATCTAAAGCTCGGGACACAGGAAGATAAGATGCGTGAAGCCTCTTCACCTCCCTCTCGTAGGCTGCCTCCATATTTGCTTTCTCCTTGGCGAGTCGATCATACTTCCTCTTCCAGAACTTGGAAGACTGAGGAAGTAGAGAAGTCCATGCATCATCAGGGTCATCAACAACTTGATGCTCGAGGAACTCAATCAAAACATCCTTCTCCTTAATCTGCTGAAGCAACTCTTCCCTCTCACAGATCCAGGCACGTGATAGGTCTTCGTCTCTCAACTCCTCTACTCCTTGGTTAGGGAGGGTTGAAGGCCCAGCCATTACCAAAGGTGTAGGTCTCGGATACTCGTAAGGCATGAGATACTCAGACGCTCTCTTCCTAACCCAAGCAGTGTAAGGCTCCATAGCAACACAATTCTTAGGACCCAACTCTTTCCTTCCTTTCCTATGAATCTTGCGCCAAGCGCGAACCATTCTACTCTTCAAGCCTTGGGGATCTTTACCCTCCTGAAAGAACACACCCTCCAACAGAATGTTATTAGGTTTATCCTTTAGGGGGAACCCAAGCTGACGACGTGCTAAAATAGGGTTGTAGTTAATCCCACCACAAGTACCAAGAAGAGGCACATTGGAGAATTCGCCACAAGAGTCAATAATCTGCACACCATCATATACACGGTTATACCAAGAGATATCATCATTAGTGAGAGACATAAGTCTCGTGGACCACCGTAGACATCCCTTGTTCTCCTTGAAGGCGACCGTCTGTGGTAAGTGAGAAATAAACCACTTATACAACAGAGGTAAACAGTACACAATGGCGCCACCACCCTTTGCATTCCTCATATGCAAAGAGAAATAGGTATCACCCAACAGAGTCAGAACGGGATTAAGAGTAGAAAAGATCCTAATAGCGTTCACATCCACAAACTTGTCGATGTTGGGGAACAATACCAACCCATAGATGAGAAGTACAAATATGGCTTCAAAGGCATCCTCACTCATGGCCTTCCCATAGATAGTAGCTTGAGCAATGAGGAACTCAGAAGGGAGACCTCGAATTCCACCTTTGGTAGTCATATGAGCACCAACCAGAGATTCATCTATGTGCAACATATCTGCTATCTCTTGAGAAGTAGGAACATACTCCAAACCACTGAACGACAACTGGTCTAGAATAGGTATACCCACAAGGTAGGCATACTCCTCAAGTGTAGGCAAAAGCTGGAAGTCCGGAAACGTGAAACAACGGTACAAGGGATCATAAAACTGCACCAATACACTCATAAATCCTTCATCCACCTAAGTAGTCAGAAGAGGAAGAAGCTTCCCAAAATGAGCCTTGAAACCCAAGGGATCTAGTACATAAGATGTCAAATTCCTTAACTCTTTCAAATCTGGTTGTCTGAAATTGTACTTCTTGGTATTCCTTCTTTGTCTTTCCATGTCTGAAAATTTTGCAAATAAACCCCCTTAAGTTCCTTGAAAATTTTCTTCATTATTGATGATATGAATGCCAATGGGTGCATGAATGCATGAATGCAACAATCACACTCAAGGATCAAGCAAAGCACACCAAACAAAGGTCATGGGATGGATCATGTTATCCTTAATATCAATCATCCATTTTGGTGGATTATGGTTTACACCTTATCAACACCCAAGTTCCATTGATATTAAAGATATATGAACGGATCAACCATGAATCAAGGGTTTGTTGCAAGTCACGAGCATGGAGTCTCGGTTAAGAACCACCCAAAGGGAGTGTACTATGGTTTAAACCTGCCAAACATGTTCTACAAGAGGTTCCCATAGTCATCATCTCATCTTTCGGATATTATCGGATAAACGACTACTCGTATTCCAAAAATATTCTCAAGAGAGACTCTTATGAGTGTAGTATTGCGTAACAATCGTATCAAATCTTACACTTGAACGACTTTCGCACTACATCCTAAGAATAGGCCAAGATGGGCTTGGTAAACTAAGGTCCTTGGCTTCTAAGGTCTATATTGGAAAGAGTAATGTCTAACCACAACTTACTTGTGTGACATTATTGATCCCAACATGACCTCCACCAAGTGAATGGACTTGCAAGTCAACTTGCTAAGGAATAACTCCACACAAGTCAACAAGACTATGCCATTCTCCTATCTTAAGTGCACTCGAGTCCGGGTATAGAACTCATCTCACAAAGATCACCAAGCATACAAGGAATTAATATCAAGCAAATCAATCATTACATACAATACAGTAATCCCAAATTGCACAAAAATATGTCACAAAACAAATACAATACAACAAGCATGAAAAGTTGGCAAAACCCACTAGGACACATACTCCCCAGCAGAGTCGCCATTTTTCTGTAGCGGGGTATTCGTTACCATTAGAGATATTGATTAAATCCAAGGTAAATCATACAAGTCGAGTCGCCACCGCACTTCTATTTATCCAAAGGAATGGTTAGAAAGCGAACAAAAACCTAATAGTTTTAACAAAAACTAATAAAAGAAACAGAGATCTGGGTAAGGGGGTTGGTTATGCAATGGGAAGGTGTTAGGCACCCAAAACATCCTAGGTACTCCTAGGGAGCCCTTTTCATACTAGTTGTGAAGGTTGTTATCTTGTGAAAAATTGTTTGTGCAAACATGATTGAAGAGATGAGAAGAGAATATACAAGTTTATTTACATTTTGTGTTTGGATGGATAAACCCATTGCCTACGTACCATCTTATAAAAAGATTAGGATCAAAACCTCGTAGTTCGGGGTAAAAATCTCAAAACAAGTTGGTGAATTGATTGGTCCAAAATCCTTAAGGTCTTTTGTTATCAAAGGGAGAAAACTCAACCAAACCACAAATCCACCATGTGAGCATAACTTCAACATGCTAGTGAGGGGTTAACCCTATAATAAGCATGGAAGACTCATTGTCCATCACTAAGGATATAGGTGAGTATTACATCTACCACAAGGATAACTCAAACCTAATAGCTAAAGGTTATGGAAAATTTGATTAAGAAAGTGGCCATTGGAGCCACAAAAAGAAATTTGAATGGGTTATATTTACTAATTAAAAGTATGTACAAAAATGGTCAAAGTTGACTTAGAGATTCAATTCAAAATAAGTATGATGAAAAAGAAAGTTTAAAAATCAAAAGCATAAGGCTTAGGTTTCTAATGTTGAAAACAAATGGTTAAATGTTTGCACAAAGAGTTTTGGCTTGGGTTAGAGTGGAGAGAAGAAGAAGAAAGGCTAAATAAAACAAAAGAGAAGGGATAAGAAATGAAACCACACTAGGAGTTCCTCTCTTGAGATCACATTGATGATCCAAGTAGCTCCCATCCTTTGGAATAAGCAAATCACAAAGCATAAGAAATCAAACAAGTCTCTTAAGAGATCCTCAATGTGTCTTGTATCTTTCACTTTGGATGAACATGGCAATGGTCCTTCAATTAAGCTCAAAGAATCCCCTAGCACAAAAGCACACATATCAAAAGTTCCATGAAGTAAATCAAGAATGGACAAGAGTGAGTTTAGAGATTTGGTCCTTCTAACCCATCTTCATCATTAAGGTCCATTTACTCCAATTTTGCATAAGGAAAGTCCTAGAATCTAAGTCCAATTCTCCATTTCTTTGCATAGGGAAAGTCCTAGAAACTAAGTCCATTTCTTTGCATTTGGTTCACAACAATCAAAACAAAACACAATCATAATAATATATATACAATTATGTGCTCAAGTGAGCAAAAGGCAAATGGCATTAACATAAACATGTGCTCAAGTGAGCAAAGAGAAAAGCAAATGGATAATATGTGCAAGAAAAGTAAATTGCTTAAAGTAAATGTTAATTGTCAATAGTTAGTGTTAGTAGTTAGTATGCCATAAGGCAAATTTAGCGTTATGTTAAGCAATCGTAATTGGACTTATGTAGAAGTCACAACTATCTGAGGTCGGTCAATAATAATGTAGGCAACAACACAAGTTAGGAGTCTTGATTAGGGAACCAAGTCCTAACAACTTGCCATGCCAAAAAGAAGAAGAAAATTGATCTTGTATTGGTTTAAGCCTTTTGCATGATTTAAAAGACAACTTATCCCTAATGCAAAGCCATTCACTTAATCAATTGATCAATATGAATTAGATTTTAATCAAGGAAGGTTAAATCTCCCTAATCAATGTTAACTTTTCAACCTTCAACTCATTGATCAAAAAGAAGAGAAGTAGAGGAAGGAGAAGGAGAAGATGGATAAGAGAAATGGAAAAAAGGCAAAATTAAAGTGCATTAAATGAAATACAATGTACCAATCCTCATATGTTGACCAATAACATTGAAAGTCAAGGTCAAACAATCAAAAACAGAAGTGAGATGAAGATTGGAAGTCAAGAAAAGAATAAAATACTTTTGGCATTTTTTGATATTTAAAATAAACTTGAATTAAAAATAAATGGAAAGGTCAAACTTCAAAACTACTTCAAATCAACCTTGAAAGGTCCAAGTAATTTATCCTAAGTTCAACAAGGTCAAACAAAGTTTGACAAAAAAATTCAGCATTTTTAAAAGTCAGAAACTATTTTTAATCAATTAAAAGTGAATAAAAATACCTTAATTGAACTAAAATCTCAAATAAATCTCAAATCAATTCAAAAATTGATGAGAATATTTTTCATAGATCAATCATCATTCAAATAAGTTAGGAAAATATTTTTGTATTTTTTGAATATCAAAAACTATTTAAAATGAATTAAAAATAACCAGAAAAGAGAAAATTCACAAAAAATATCAAATGATAAAATAAAAAAAATTAAAAATCAGAAATAGAAACTAGAAATTATTTGGGAAATAATGCAGTTGGTCCCATAATTTTTGGATAAAAAATGAAAGAGATATTAATTTTTGAAAATAATTGGGATTAAAGAAAATAAAAGCCAGAAAATAGAAATGCAAAAAAACGTGGAGCGTTAGATCTGAGCTCATTAATTGAGCTGGCAGATCACACGATCCTAAGACGCGCGCCTATGGTGATCCACGGTCAATGCACGTGCATGGGAAAGAATTAGAAGTCATAACAAGCAAGGGTTGGGATTCAATCAGGAAAACAGATCTAGTGGCCAGGATTCAAACTGGAGATGATGAAGCCACCGGAGCCACCGTCTTCTCCGGTGAGCTTCAGGATTCCGGCCAGAGTTGCAGAAATTTAAACCTTAACCAAATCGTGCGATCTATACATCAATAGAAAGTTGGGATGATGTACATCATCCCTGTACCATCCATTTTCCCTCTAGATCTCCATAGTGTGAGAAATCAGAGATGGAAAAATCTGGTGTTTATCATGAACTCAATGGATTTCAAAAATTGAATGCATAAACATGATGCCTCTATTGAGAGGACTTCAACCAACACAAAATCTAAGTCAAAAGGTCAATGGACGAGGAGAATCGAAGAAAATACCAGTTGGAGTGTAAGCTTGAGTTCTGGTGATTTGAGCACGATGCCTTGCTTGCTTTGCTAAACCAGAAGTTCTATGAGCTAAATGATGAAGGTTTAAAAGCACTAGATCTGAGAATTCAACCAGATGAAGCTGAATTTCAGATCTGAAAAAAAATGAGAAAAGTGAACTTGCTTCTTTAGTGATGGTTAGGGAGAGAATTCTGCAGCATTTCAGGTTGAATTGGGCGTGTGAAATGGAGGGAATGAGGTCTCTATTTATAGAGGAAATGGCAAGGAGAGTGTGAAGTGATCCGTGTGCATGAATTTGGATACCACTTGCATGGGCTTGCATGATCATGCACAAGGCCCAAAAACAATGCCAATTGCAAGCTGAACTCAAATGCCAAAGGTTTGGACGTGTAATTTGCTCTGAATTGGCTTGTGCAACAAGATTTCATGTGCATTCCATAATTTTGACCTAAACATTCACCTCTTCGAAAATACCATTTAGAAAATCCAAACATAGGCATGTGGGTAATGGTTGGAAAGGTCTTGGTATAAGGAACAAATGTTATGTTCGACAAAAACTCATTTGAAGTGTGGAAATTTATGAAATTTGAGTTTAAAGTGTGATGTGCAAAACATGTCAAGGCAAGGTTTCTAAAATTTGCCAACTTTCAAGCCCTTCTGTTTTGATGATGCAAGCTTCAAATGAAAAACCCTCCAACCTCAAAGTTGTAGATCTTTTCAATACAATCAAAATGGACTTATATTTTGCATCATTTGGATTTTGGATGAAGAAGTTATGAGCACTTGAAGTTGGACTTTTTTGACTTTTAATGCCTTTGATAAAAAAAGACCTATAATGTCTTGCATTATCACATGTATTTCCTTTGATATTTTGAAATTTTGTTCAACATAACATTTGAATTAGACATCTCAAGCTTTCCAATTCATTTGATCCCACCTCAAAATCATAAAAAATGAATGAGTTATGTCCTTGGGAAGTTGACCCAAAATTAGGGTTTCAGTCAAAATGACCTATAATGTAATGGAATGACAGATGGTTTTCCAAGCTTCAAATCAAATTTTGATGAACATGAAAGTTGTTCATATTGTCCTTAAGAACATTTTTTTCTTTTGGAACCATCTCCATTTTACCAACACATAAAGAGTTAGGTCTCAGTGTATTTCAAAATAGTCAAATGAATTAACTGATCAACTTCTCAAGTCCATGACTCATATCTTGATGAATTGATGATTGAGGACATTCAAATAAGTTCAAATATGCATGAAATGAAGAGTTAAAGAACTTCCCTTGATTATATTTGACCATGGGCTGAGGTTGCTTCATGAGCAAGGCATTGTGATGCACAAATGAATTAGGGTTTCTCTGAAGAACAAGATCCCAAACCCTTTGACTTGCTTGATCAAAATGATGCATTGAGGTACTAGGGAGGCATATTTGATGGATGAGAGCTTTGAGAACCATTACCATGCTTGCTTTCACCTCCTCTTGACCCATGTTTTTGTACATAGGATCTCCTAGAAGCTTTGGATCTTGTGATTGCTCAAGCTACAAACAAAAGATGTTAGTGACATATTCTTGTGCTTTTTGGTTAGTAAACAAAATAAGAAAAGCAATGATATACAATTCAAACATGCTTGGTGATCTCAAACCACTCACAGGAGGTCCCACCCAAAGACAAAGGGAACCAAGATGCTAATGATCCTTGAGGCAATGCATATGCAAAGTTATGATGCCATGAGGGATCTTAGGGACAAAATTAAGGTCTTACAAGCAGTTGTTCTAATAGGCGGCGTTGAAATAACTGCCTTTTCAACTGTCAATCTGACTAGTTATTATACTACATTTTAAGGTTTGTTATGTGAATTAGAATTATCCATAGAATGATGCATCATTTTTGGTAAAGATTTTCCATATCTTAAACGCATACAAAATATTCATAACATTTCATGTACGCAGGACACTTTTATAAATTATTGTTGAATCCATTAAGCATTTCTTAACTAACTTATGATCATATTGACAAGAAATGTCAATACATTAGTACATAAAAGAACATATATCAATTAAATGATATATAACCAACATGACTCTTATTAACTTATATTCATAATTATGATGAATGATGGAACCAATGCATGTAAGGTTCATTAATGCGCATTATAATTGATGTATTATTAAGTCACATGAATTAAGTGGGAGAACATAAGAATATTTGAGAATTAAATATATAATATGACTCGTGTGAAGATGTATTATGAAAGAATGTTATTCAAATAACTAGTAAGAGACCAGTGCGTCAGCATGAGTCGCGCAATGTTATATGATTTGAACAAACAAATATCTCATTTTTTAGATATTTTATATATATATATATATATATATATATATATATATATATATATATATATATATATATATATATATATATATATATATATATATATATATTCCACATTAACCGACAATAGTTACAATGCTACAATAAATCAATCTAATCAAACAATTCAAACCTTGTTGATATAAATAAAAACGTTGTCGAATTCCTTAAAGAAAATAATACTACAAATCTAACAATTATTAACATAAGCAAACATAAAAACAAAAACCAGATCGTTGATCAATATCCAAATAATAAAGTGCAGATCGTTGATCAATATCCAAATAATAAAGTGCATAAAAACATGTGCTGTTATCTTACCCATTGATCAATTATTCCATTCCCCTCTTGTGATTTTGTCATTTGAGCTTAATGACTTAAAGTACATACTACTAAAAACTTAACATTAATGCAATAAAAAAAGTTATAAAAATTACACCTCCCCACCAATGCTTTCATTATACCCCCTCCAAAGTAAAGTTACAATTCACATTAACTTGAAAAAGAAAAGAAAAAAATAAGAAAAAAAAGTTAAACAAAAAACCTAATAAAGTTAGATTATCATGGAGAATTTATAGTGTCAAGAATATCCGCCGGAGGAATGAAATGGTCCATTGAGAGTCCAGGTACATTGAACATAACATCATCAATAGTCCAAATCTCTTCCATTCTTGTCCTACTATGCTGCATCGAGAGTTCGTCAAATCTAAACACCGTCGCAATCGACCTTCCTTGATGAGCAATCAAAATCCCATCAACATCTCTATAATCGCCAATGCTACTACCTATAGTAGTCTCCCAATACACCGTATCACTATCTTGTGTCGGAACCCTAGTCAGATGTGAGTCTTCTAAATATATAAGAAGTCCACTCTTTTGACAAAAGTAACCATATAATATGTGCCTTATCACCTCGGCGGGACCCTCGCTTCTTTCGATCACCGTCTCGCGATCAGCACAAACCTTTAAGACGAAGCAATCAACGTTCCCGATCCGATTTTCGCCCAAGCATTGCGCATTGGTGAATAAGCTCGCTGTGCTCTTCGGGTCTAAACCCTAGTATGTGCAACATCAAAATACAAGATTATTGAAAATTTGAAAAACCCTAATTCAAATTTCATAGTGATTGAACGTTATTCTAGGAGAAACATTGTTAAAGAAAGAAACAAGTACAAATGTAAAAGGGAATATATAGGTATGAAAGCAGGGACAATAATGTTAGTGGACAATGAACTATTCATTAAAGTGCAAAAAAGAAAAAGCAAAAGCAAAAGGATAACTCATTCATTTTCAGATTCAGAAGTAGGGTACCCTGCACTGCACTAAGGTTGCAATCCCAAGATCATGAGTCATTGATAAGTGCTGACGTAAGATTGACAATCACGTGGCATTGTAAGTGTCCCTAATTTCTATAGAAAAATTTCATGTTGTAGGGTAAAGTAAGGGGCAGTTTCTCTATCATTGTCAGCTCGAAATATACCCTTCAATATTCACATTGGGATTTCAATTTCAATCTCTATCTTTGTTTGGTAGTATAACCTACTTTGAACACAAGGGTCTTTGTTAAATCTACTCACCAACCAAGAGACCAAACACTAATACATAAAAATATACAAAACTAAGGGTAAAACGGGTCCACCCATCAGGGTGCATATTCGGTTTTTCGGAGTTATTTTGTGGTACGGATTAATGTTTTTAAGTTTCCAATCTCTAAGATATCTGTTTGGTTCTATTTCATATTTTTGCAAAACTTTTGCGAGTGTGAAAATTATTAAGAAATTTATACAATTTTTAGTTTATTATTACGTAAAGTTCGCATGTCTAGTTTTTTTATAGATTTTTGTAGGACAGACCTAAACAAGGTCGGTCAAAGTTATAGGACTATATCCTCAATTATGTTTTCTTCGTCTTGCCTCATTTTTTTTCTTCTGTTTTTTATAAGATGAGTCTGAAATAAATTTAGGCATGGACTCTAAACATATATAAATACAAAATTATAATTATAATTTTGTTTTTTGTTTATAAAATTATATATCGAATTCATTAAATAAATAATATATCTGGAGTTTTTGTGATTATACCTGAATAATGCGCCTTAGTGGGCGTTGTGGGCCTTTAGCAGCATGAGTACCTAACCAAGGAGTATGTCTCCAGACAGTTTTACCATTGCTACCAGCAACAATCTTATGACCTCCAACAACCAATTCAAGAGACCACATTCCTGGTAACATCTGCCAAAGTACAAAACAACCATTTTCACTGCTTCTTGTCCCTAAACACTTTACATTCTTTCCGGATGATATCTCGGTTTCACAGCAAATCATCTTCACCATTCCAGTTGCATACATGTTTTTATTCTCCTTTTGTTGTTTCAAACACCCTGTTGCAGCTAAATATTGTTGTATGATGTACTTGGCTGTTGAAGTTTCCTGTTTAAAATTATATAATTAGTTAAATTAAAATGTTAACAAATTCACGGTTAACTAATCTCTCAAGATAACACCGTTTTTTATCGCGAAAACGGACACGATAAAATGGTTTTGGAAGATATATGCCGATACCATACATGGCACGACGAAATCACGAAAAATTTATATTAAAATCAATGCTAAAAAAGGAAACATTTTGATGAGTAGAGAGAGCTTACAAATGGGGTATCTTTGATGTGATTGTGAATGCTTAAAGCAGGGTCATGATCTGAGGGAATAGGAGCCAAGGGACAACCTAAGACACCAAGCAACAACCTTAAATCTTGTGTTTTAGCATGAATGGTTCCATAAAATGATTGTTGTGATGAAATGTTGGCACCGGGTGAAATCTTCTGAGCTTTGAACCATTCCCTTATAGCTTCCCAAGAGCTTTCTTTTTTGGTTCCTTCTTCTTGCATTTCAGGGTCAGGACCTTCCATTAAGGGTGTTAATGGTTGTGGTGCCCAACTCTGACGCCAACGAGCTGATCTTGAACCCATTCGTGTGGTGTGGTGTGGTGATGATTGTGTGATGAGAAGGGAATAACAAGAGAAGGAAATGAAGAGGTATTAGAAAAGTGGATGGTTAGTGAGTTTAAAAGAGTGTGAAAGAGTGAGAGTTACTCCTGCTCTTGTTGTATACTCTCTGTCCCATGATATATATACTCCATCTACTATATTGATTTATTAGCAAAAGGAATTTGTCACAAAATAATTGACGGTTTGAAACTTTCCATTTTTAAAGTTATTTTAACTATTATTTTTTTAAATTTGTTATCTAATTAATATGGTATATATTATTTTAGATAAAATATATATTACTTTATATTTACAATGGGAGGTTCAATTATCATCCGTCCAAAGTCACTCCACTAAGGCATTGAAGGTGCATGTTGTTGTTCACTGTTAGATGTCATCAGACAGTATTTCACATTCCACGTCAAAATATCAGGGGAAGTCCATAACCGCCTCTCATATATAAGGCATCTCACGTGAAATCTAAGATATCATTTGAATCATAACCCATATTACTTCTCATTCTCTTACTGACTTTGACATTGGAGTGTTAATCTTGTAGGTCTACCTACGTGACGTCATACCGTAGATCGACTTTAGTGTATCAAGGTTGTACTCCATCCATTATTTCATCAAGCATTTTTTGTTCCCTAGCAAAACAATGACAACGTTTGTGGGAATCAACTTTTGATTCCTACGAATTTCCATTGTCATATTTCTTCTGATCCAAAGTCACAAATCACAGCAACAATTACATTCGAATAGAGAATATGACTCCTGATTTAGCCATAGAAAACACCATAGCTCCTCTAGGATCCAAGTCGTCTCATACTTTCGTCGTTGACTTACTTGGTATTGAATCTTCTAGCAAGAAAAGTGTTCCACCATGAAGTTCACTCAACTCACCAACAACAGTCAAAAGACAAGAAGAATATATACATATTCTAGGGCTATAAGACCACGACAAGGTGGATGAAACTCCTAATGCGACGCTCATATTAGTCGTAATCATCAGCATAGCTAGCCATATAATATCAAGGATACTCATCGATAACAGAAGCCCATGCAGTCTTGTATACCTTAGATTCTTCATGGGATTAGGACTTCGGGTGAAAGATTTGAAGTCGTGCGAAGGTGGGAACCTTTGGGTATTTAATGACTCATTAACTCATCCATGTGGAACCATAGAACTATCGGTTTCTTTTAGAGAAGGAAAAAACAAGAGAATGGTGAAAGTTTATTTCCTCCTCAACCCTTGCAAAAACGTCTACAATGGCCTCTTATGAAGATCACTTTAGGTGATATTAGACGTTGTGGCCTCCGGTATCTATTTATAAATGAGATATCAAAATAGTTCGGGTGACTCGGTTGTTATTGTGGCTGATTTATGCGAAGCTCTTCTTATACATGAAATAATATTAAAGAACTCCCTCATGGTCATTGTCTCCTCTAAAAGGGGGGAAAGATTGTTCGTCAAGCAATTAGCATGGTTGACCTCGATGTACGAGAAGACAAAATCCTAAAGGATGATCAAGTTAGTCCATTAATGGGAGTCAAGATGAAGACCTTAAGGTTGGTTCAAGATTTCAATATATTCACTAAATAAATCACCACCTTTTAATGGAGAAGGGTATAGTTTATGGAAATAGAAAATGAAGTTTTTCATAGAAGGGATGAATCATGGTATTTGGAAGGTTATGAAGGAAGGTCCATTTGTTCCTACACACAATGTCGACGGTGTTATAGTGAATAAAACCTGAAAAATATTAGACCAATGTGAAGGAGAAGAGTGATCCAAAACGCAGCGGAATTTAAAATTTCTCCTTTAGTGATCCTTATGAATGAGCATGATCAATGATAAAATCGTTACCTCTTGTGGTGATTGTAACCTTTGATGCAGATCTACAGAGCGATCACGAACGTTAAACGATGACAACGCCTCTACTCAGTCCACACGAACGGATTCCTTCAATCTCAGTACTAGCTACTACGAATGAAGGCTTTGAGTGTGTGTGTGTGTGTGTGTGTGTGTGTGTGTGGTGTGTGTGAGTGAGAGAGAGAGAGAGAGAGAGAGAGAGAGAAACGAAATTGCAACTGCACAAATGCTTCTACACAAGGGTTCTATTTATAGAACCACTTGTGTAGGCTGCAAGCTAAAAAACCCACTCAAGTGTATGTGGCCCATATCTTATAATATGCCAAAATCACTTAAGCTTGTGGTACCTTACCATATTTCGTATTCTACTTAAGTACACCATACCTTATGATGTTCTACAATTCACTTAAGCGCACCGTACATTATAGTATTCCTTAGTTACTCTATCTCTCATCAATCCGTCCTTTTGTGTGTGACCCTATAGGTTTTCGCAGCATTGGCAATTATATTAAATCACGTATTTAACATAATAAACAGTGAGCGGTATCTAGCAACACATCACTGCTACCCAAGACACGAAAATGTCATGTGATCTGACAAATCCTTTTGTGATAATACTTATGTGTACAATTACCCTTTTACCCTTATGTCTATATTTAACACAATGCATAGACCGTGTCATCCTTTTCCAGTTTAATATTAGGCCCATAGACATTTATCCTGTTACGCAGGATGGACAAATTCCATCTAGGTCACTCATGTCCCTTAGCATGCTTCGTGGAGTACCCATCAACCATCTTTATGGTCATCCAGTTACGGATAATGTTTTATCAACAATAAGGCACTCGACTCTACATCTAGGGTCCATAGTGGTTTCAAGTCGAAGGATGGTATACACCATTATCACCATGAGAATAACTTATGACACTTTGCATAACATTCTATATAGTATTCTCATAGCGGGTCAATCCAGTATAAATATTACTCTTAATATTCATACATATGCTTAAGACTTGATAACTCCTTATCCATGATCCATGAGATGTGATCATCAGTCTATATACATAATAGTCTTAATGCTTTAATGTTATCCCACTTCACAATAAAGCTCGACTATGGATACTTTAAGAATAGTGTCCTTATGTTTAATGTGATCTCATGATTAAGTCGCACTTGATACATTAAACAGACTATCTATTCTAGGGACTTTATTAGACAAACATAATAAAGAAAAATCCTTTTATTATTAATAAATAATTCGATACAAGTACCAAAAGTATTGACCTCTAGGACTTACACCAACACAAAGATGATAGAAAAAATGTGAAGTGGAGTTTAAAGGCAAAAACAGTCATCACTACCACTCTCATTCATGATGAATTTTTACGAGTTGCTCACTGCAAGACTACAAAAGAAATGTGGGACATCCTCCAAATTACCCATGAATTAACTACTGAGGGAAAGAGGGAAAGGTCGGCACATTAACTCATGAGTATGAACTTTTCAGAAAGAAATCTGAATGGAACATAAATTAAATGCAAACAAGGTTTATCCATATCGTGAGTCATATGAGAACTCTAGGAAAAAAATTCAAACAAGGAATTGATTGTGAAAATTCTTAAATGCATGAACCGTATTTCGAAACCTGAAGATACTACCATTTGTTAATCTAGGGATTTAACAACCATGGACACACACTCTTTTTGAAAATTGCAAGAACATGAGATGGAACTAAAAGACTTGTTGATGATGAAGAATATGACAAGAAGAAAAGGAAAAGTATTGCACTAAAAGCTACTAACATCAAAGACATGGAATCATAAGATAAATAATATCAAAGTGAGGTTTGTAAATACATGAAACTCATGTTTCAAAAATTCGAGAAGTTCTTAAGGAATGAAAAAAAAATCCAAGAGAAAATTGAAGAAAGATACTCCTTCATTTACATATGCCATCAATGCGAAAAGGAAGGATACATAAGACCAGACTTCACTCAAAATCAAAGAAGTTAAGAGAGCCTACATATCTTAGGATGACAATGATGTGGAATCCCTTGAAAATGAAGAAGCAAACATATATCTCATTACAAACAATGAAAAGATGAGGTAACCTATTATTTTTCTTATCAAGGCTTGTTTCACATATGTAAAAAACTAACTAAAGAAACAAGTAAATTATAAAAGTAGCCTCTACCTCCAAAGACATTATTTCTTAACTCAAAATGAAAAATAAAAACATACTGAAAGAAATAGAAACTCTTAAAGAGATACAAGATGATCTAATTATAAATTATATGTTTCTCATGAAGTTTTATATGAATATATCAAGTGTGATCAATATGACAATTTTAAAAATAAAATTGTTGATATTTAAAACATACTTGATAAATTTATTAAGTGAAAAAACAACTTAAATCTTTTGTTGGGTACCCAAAGGGTGTCTTTCAATAAGGATGATCTTGGTTGTGAACATAAGAAAAACAGTCAAATCATTAGAAATATTTTCATTTCTGAATCAAGATCTAAATGAAAAACTCTAAAATACAATTACAGTAATAAAGATGGCCATATTGCCACGTTCTGTTTTATCAAAAAGAGTCGTGAAAGCAAACAAGGATATCTTCCCTCGCATTTTTATAAAGAGATTTATAAACGTAAAAAGAGAAAGATGTATGCTCATAATGTGTATTCCACTAACATCAAAGGACCCAAAAAGATTCGGGTACCAAAGGTTGAAAAGTCAAACAATGATGCAGATATGTTTGACAACTTGAATTCAAAAGATCATGTCGACAATTGAACTTCAAGTCATACAATTGAAGAAATAAATATGTTCTCCTATTTCACTCCTAAAAAAAGATAAATCTCTTCTAATAGCAAGAACAAGGCAATATCGTTATATTTGTTACTTTTGGTAAGAGCTCTAGTCTTACCTTTAAGATGTTCTTTTGACTAAAGTTTTATAGCACAATTTTCTTTTAAGTAAGTTATGTGACAAAGGTAACAATGTATCTTTTAAATTCTTCTATGTACATGGCCTTTAAAAACCTTGAAATAAAATCTTTTGAGTAAAGCCCGAATCAAGATTATTCTTTTGAGGGAAAATTATGATCCCATGTCTTGCTTATCTGTGTATCACTCTGGAATATTCATGCACATGTCTTTATCAGGTAACATGTTCCTTTTACCTAAGGAAATATGTGGTCTATGTGCTATATTTGTTTTTTTGCCTTCTTAACAATTCCAAAGAGGGAGATGTATACTTTAGGGGGGGGGGGGGGTAGTTTATACTTTCTACTCATGTGAGAGGGAATTTAACTACTTCACAAATTTACCCATCTATTTTCTCTTTTACCACATCCCTAAAGAGATACGTTTTCATCATTAAAAAGGGTAAAATATGGATATATGTGCTTACAGGTATGAAGCTAATGATCCTACTGACAACCTTTCAAGTGTTTTGATGACTACAACGCTGATAAATATTGAAGTCGGGGATGATATCCTTATAACTCTCAGACGATGGCAATTAAATTATAGATATATCAAGCTTTGTCCAATAGAAGATTCAAGGTTCCAATGAAATGCTTGTATGATTAGTATATCTGGAAAAGGAACTCATATGGTTATCTCTATCTAATTGGCCAAAGTCTTGTGAAAGTAGGAGATTATTTCCTAAGATACTAAGGTAACTCACACATACACTTAAAACAATTTTTGAAGCCTCTCTTCATCTAACCTATCTAGTTAATTAAGAAACTATCAGCTTGATTGGAGAAAAAAATTTAAACTACCTAATAAATTTGATTTGTATCCTAAACGACCAACTTTAAGGCCTAACCAAATCATCAACTAGATAATCAATTATGACAATATCTTAATTATTAGTAATGGCTCTATATCAAAATCTTTCTTTCTGGGAAATAATAATTGATTATTTGAAGTACCTAATCGATTAGACACATGACTTAATCAATTAGGTGAGTTAATTACCCCCATGGATTGTTTCCTTTTTTAGCCATTTTTTTCCGTATATAAAGAGGCCTCTCCTCACTTCATTTCAAACTAGAATTTGGGATTTTAATTATTCTTCATAATTTATCTCTCGTCTCTCCTCTCTCTCTCTCTCTCTTAAAATATTTTCTTTTTCAGAAATTGCTCGTGAGGAAAGAGTTGTACTAGCTTCGTACCAATGTTGTTATTTTCAAGGTTGTGATACTCTTGAAGAATTGAGTTTGGTTCTTGAGTTAAACCATTTAAAAAAAATATGTTTGGTTATAGAACTCAGTTTGGAAAAGTCTTGTTTGGTTTTTAAGATCAGATTGTAAAATCTATACTCCGTTAGTGAGCTTAGCTTGTGGAAAAGCTCTCTTTTGGTTGGGAGATAAACCAATTTAAAATATCTTGATTTGCTTCTATCAAATATTCATGAGCATAACTTGTAAAAGCTCGATATTATAGTGAAACATCAAGAAGATCTCTTGGGGACAGGACTAGGCAAACATTCGGCTGACCCGTATAGCTCTCTGATTCCATCTCTCTAACTCTATCTCCTTTATTTTCTCTATTGCTTTATATATTTTTCGTTGTTTGTAATTTTTTGAAAAAAAAACACAATTTTCCACTTAAGTAATAAAACATTGAATTAATCACAAATTTTGAATACCACAATTCACCTTGCCCCTCTCTTGTACTTGGAGTCACTTGTCCAACATTACTGGTTATACAATATCCAAAATCCCAAAGATTATGTGAAGAAGTGTGACCAGTTCCAAAGACTTGGATATGTTCATAACGCTCCCTCATCCGAGTTACACGTGATGACATTGTCATGGCCATTATCGCAGTCGAGCATGGACGTCATCGATCTCTTTCTTCTAGTTCTAGCTCACTTAAAATTCTTAGTTGTCGCGGTAGATTACTTTATAGGTTTGGTTGAAGAAGAAGCCTTGGTGAAGATCATTGTCGTCAAAATTTTGAAATTCTTCAAAAGAAATATTTTGGCAAGGTACGAAATCCATCAATCCATTATGACGGACAACGACACAAGATTCACAAATAAGAACTTGAGGAAGTTGTTGAAGGACCTAAAGGTTAAGCACAATTTCACGTTAGTTGAATGCCCTTAGACCAATTGGCAAGTGGAATTGTCAAATCGAGTCCTGTTGGGAGGATTGAAGATAAGGCTTAAATCATCCAAGGGGAACTGAGCATAGGAGCTCTCATATGTTTTTTGTGCTTATAGGACTACATTGTATTCAACAACGAGCGAAACACCCTTTCAACTAAATTATGAGACTAGAGTCGTCATCCCTGTTGAAATAGAAGAATTGAAATAGAGAATAATACATTCTCTTCTAGATGAAGATAATTTAGAATCTATCAAAGAATATGTATAACTTTTGTAAGAAATAATATCATGTGTACCTCAAAGCTTTACGATAAGATAACATTGAGGCAACTTATTTAACTTATAGTCAAATGTTTAAGCTCAATGTTAAGCATAGTAAAGTGAATGATAAATTAGAGAAGAAAATACATGATCTTAAGGAGTATATTAAATTCTTAGAAAATAACAATAAGACTAGAATAGGACTCGCGCGTTGCACGGGTGATAAAGGAGATTGTACGGATGGTAAATAGAAGTCGTTGAAATAAAATAAAACTTTATTTATGGTATATATTATTTATTATAAAAACTATAATATACATAATAACATTAGCATATCAAAATAAAATAGTCTAATTTTAATTGAAAAGTAATACATTTATGAATAATGGAAATGCAAGATGAAACATCAACTTAAATGTTAAAACATTAAATAAGTCTTCAAAATTGGAATCAATTTTTATGGTTATTGGTTATTTTATTCTTAAATGGGGCTATGTTGTTCCTTTGTTTTTCTTTAATGAATTTTCGAGTCTTTAATTTGCGCATGAGAAGTGATTCTTCGTTAGAGGATCATATCTAAAGTTCATTTGAGTTGTTCTATTGAGTAGCTTTTGTGTCTCTTGATCAAACAATGTCAAAGTGACTTTAGCGGTTTCATCAAACACTTTCATACGTGCACATGTTAAGTAGTCTAAAAATGGAAAGTTTGTGTTGGAAAAACAATTAAAAAATTAATTATCAATTTTTAATAAAAACAATGCACAATTTCCAAAATAAAAGTTCATATGTTTAACTCTTAACATGTTAGCATTACCCTATATTAATAATAATTTTTTGATAAAATGGTTTATGATTGCAAATGTCTAACTTGATTTTGGATATTTGGAAGGTGTTCACACGAAGGACATTTCAATTCATGGTCTTCTTGTTTAAGTATCTTCGTACATTTTTCACATCCAATATTATTTCATCCAAACATATCATCAATTTCATTTATAGTTAGTGAAATTGTGAAGAAAACCTCATATATTTAAAAGTCTAGAAAAATTGGTAAGTAATAACTTCAGAATTGTATGCAAAAAAAGGTGACATATTTGAAAACTCAATGATAGGAATCTCTTTTATTTCTAGCCGATTATTTGATGGAGTGTATAATTATACAAAATAAAAAGAGATAGTGAAAGACTAATTTTAAATTTTAGTTATCTAAAATGACAATTCGTAAATGTCAGTATCCAAATAATGTATATTCGATGGATACATTAATTTCGTTAGAATTCTGAATTTTCTAGATTGACGTAAACCTGGATAACTAAAGTTGAGTTAATTGAGTATTCATCAATGAAATAAAAATTTAAATTTATTAGTGAAAATGGTAATCCTTCTGAGGATTTTCTAGTTTTAATTTGATATACTTAATTTATATATGAATATATGAATAAGCAAATATACGTAGTTGAAATCTTACTCTTGTAACCTTAACTCAAGTCTGAGAATTTTTATAGGTTTTCCTTGTATGTAAACGTGTACTTCATGTCCAAGAGCATGAAGCACTCCAAATATGTTTGAAAAGAAACATGAATATAATTATATAATAGAATATATATTATTGCAGAATAACTTGTGTATAATACTGCCAGAGAGAATATTGTTGTCTCCAACTCTTTCTAAAATTATTTTTATGGAAATAAATTCAAAATAATAATGTGAAATTACGGAGTATGAGTCTTGAATATTTGTTGCATCACTCGTTCGGAAACTATTTTTATATTTTTTATGATATATAAATTTTCCTCTTGTAACATTTCTCTAAATTGTGGTATAAGATATTTGGTTATCGTTGCATGTAAAGGAGTTTCGTGAAGAAAAAAAAATATAACAATACAATATTGAAATGAATAATTCTATAAAGAAAAAATAATAATGTTAAATATTTTAAATATAAAAATATATTTTATGAACAACACGATATTTTGGATGAAGAGTTATTACTTTTTCATTTAACAAAATTATTTCTACGAATGTTTATTCTTTATTATTTTGCAGATTATAAATATTTTACAATCAAATAACTATGGCTCAGAGTAACCAATCATCATGGTCGTTGTTAAAATCTAAGATTAAATTTTCCATCGCTTATTGTCTCGTAATATATATATATATATATATATATATATATTATATATATATATATATATATATATATATATATATATATATATATATATATATATATATATATAATGAATATGATCGTTGTTATGGTATATTAAAAAAGTTAAGAGATTGTGATTTATATACGACAACGTATTCCTATGACTTTTCTTATGACGGCAGCGTACACGTTTAAACTGCAAAAATGAATGTAGTGGTGATAATAATAAACGAATATTATATGCAACGGTTAACCATTAAATATGAAATTGAAATCCAAATATTTCTTAATTATAATAAAATTAAATTGTCAATAATTAAATAGGTAAGTAATTCAAGTCCATCAATTATCTTTAATGATTTAAAAAATAATTTATTTTATGTATTAACATTAATTCATGTGTTATATATATTTTTTAAATAGTATAAAAATTTATTATAAAAATATGTCTTTATTAAAGTATTTATTAAAAAAAATATTTTATTTTTGTAACATTTTATTATGTGCTATTAATATTTGGGATCAAATATTATATCTATTTTTTAATGTTCAAGTGAAATAAAATAACATATTTATTATTCATATATATTTTTCAATTTTCAGTCATAATCCAAATTTTAAATATTTATTATTTTTTTTATTAAATTTAATTGTGAACAGCTTTAAATATAGTTTATTCTAAATACTTAAATATAGTTTTTTAGGGAGACTAAATTAATTTTTGATGATTAAAATGAATTTGGTTTTAATATTTTAATTAATAGATAGCAATGTTCATATAGCTAAAATATATGTTAAATGGTGGTGGATGAATTTGAATAAATTTTGGTTATAAATATGTTTTATAGTAATATTTGTTTTATTTATAGGTATATAAATAAAAAATATTTAATCTTAATAATATTTGAGATAATGATTAATATATATATATAATATATTATACATATTTTTCATGTTTTTGTTTTTAAAGGTGTAAAATTGTGTCAAAAAAAGGTGTAAAACTAATTCTCCTAATAATAAAAAATGTGTGCATTTGATTGAATATAATTTAATTATTCAATGAATTGGTAATTTTTATAAAATTAATTGTTAAACATGAAAAATATGATTGTCATAATAATAAATAATATTTCTAAATTATAATGCAATTAGAATCCAATTAATTCTTAATTATGATAAAATTGAATTAATCAATTATTTAATAGGTAAGTAAACAACTATATCAATCCGTTTTAAAATGCATTAATGGTAAGTTATAATGAATCTTAAATGAATATAAATTTTTATTATTATATTCACCACAATATGTCCCTAAGTCCATCCATTCATTGATTTTTTATCCATGATCTAAAAAACAGTCTATTATATTTATTATCATTATTTTCTAAGTTTTATTTATATTTAAATAATATAAATGGTTTATAATAATCCTAATAATACATATCATTATTAAAATATTTATAAAAAGAAAATATTTTATTTTGTAACATTTTATTTTGTCTTGTTAATATTTGGGATAAAATATTAATCTTATTAATTTTTTTAATGTTTATAAATAAAAATATATATTTTTATTCAAGTGCATTTTTCAATTTTCAATAAAAATATTAATAATAAAAAATTTAATTATTTATTATATTCATTATTTAATTTTTATCACATTTTTTAATGATTAAATTAATTCTTATGACACCAATTTTCTCAATACTTTTTACAATTATTTATGACATATTTGTGTTCATAAATAATATTTTATTTATACATTTATATATATATATATATATATATATATATATATATATATATATATATATATATATATATATATATATATGTTAAAATAATAATATTAATGGTTAAAAGGAAGTATAGTGTAATTGTTTCATTATAATTATAATTAAAGTTTTTATTAAATTTTTATCGGCAATAAACATTTCAATTTAAATCAAAAATAAAATTGATAATTCTTTATTGTCTTTATGAAATATATAGTTGTAAATTTGATATGATTTTATTGTTTAGTAATAAAAATGAAAAATGAAATTAAATTACATATGGGTAATCAAAAGTATAATCTAATAGAATTCAATGAGTTTTATTATTTTTAGTAATAATGATAATAATACAAAATTTCAATATTTATGATACCAAAAAAAAATTTTAAAATTTTATTATATTCATTATTGCATTTAATTGGGAACAATTTTAAATATATTTTATTGTAAATATTTTATAAACATTAATTTTTTAATGATGACATTAATTTTTCTGACATGAATGTTTTCAATAACTTTTTATAATGATTTATGACGTTTTTGTCTTAAAAGTAGTTAACCCTCTCCTATTATTGGTGGCAAATAAATTTTAATTTTTATAGATAATAAAATAATTTTTTTTATTACATAATAAAATCAATTTGTGTTTGACTCAAATTAAATGGTGATAAATCAATTTTAATAAATATTATTTATGAATATTTATGTAGAAATATTGGTTTTTATTTAATATTTATCTTAGTAACTTTTTTTATACTCGTGTAATGCTATTAATATTAGAGACAATGATTAATATATAATACATTATACATATTTTCTATGTTTATAATTATTAAAGACGTAAAATTTAATTCTCATAATAATAAAAAATAATCATTTTTATTGAATATAATCTAATAGGCGTTTAATATCTATGATTATTATTTCTAATTTAACATAAACTATTTTGATTACTAAAAATAAATATTTATAATAATATTAATATGTAGGTAAATTTTCTTTTTTGGTAATTTTTTGTTATGCCCCTTTGTGATGCTATTAATATTTGGGATAAAAATATAATATATTTTATATTTTAAAAAAATTGAGTGAAATAAAAATAGAATTCGGCAAGAAAAGCAAATCAAAATCGATTTGTCATGTACTTGTGTAGTTTATGAAGAAGGTGCATATAGCATATTCTTGACAATATCAAATTCCTAAATAAACAATATCAAATTGTATCAAATTATACTCGGCAAGAAAAACAATCTAAATTAAAAGAACAACAACTTCGTCATTATACATATTTTTCAATAATGGAATTCCAAGAATCAAAGTATTAGGAAGTATTAAGAATGATAAATCAGTTATAATCCATTTCAAATCACATTTTCCAAAAATCTTAATAATTGTGATTAAGAAAGCAAATGCAAGAAGTTTCTATATGAATTCAGCATACTTAGGTTTTAAGTTCATTTTGTAGATATTGTTTGATGAAATTACTTGAAATGGAAGAAGATGAATTGAGAATTTTGCAACAAAATTATTTATTTCTGAACATTGTTCTTGTGTGAAGATTTTGAACTATTTCAGAATACTGGAGAAATCCAAAATAGAATTATGTAAGAACAACAGTCCAAAATCTTGTAGAAATGAGAAAATCTAACCTAATAGGAGAAATCCAAAAAAGAATTATGTAAGAACAATAATCCAAAATCTATTTGTCATTAACGGGAGGAAGGAAAAAATTGAATCCTAATCAGAAAAATACAAAATAGAATTTTGCAAGAATAACAATCCAAAATCTATTTTTCAATAACTGTAGGAAGGATAAAATCAAATCGTGATGGAAGAAATGCAAACTGGAATTCTACAATAACAACCACACACATAACTAATGATGCAACAGTAATTCAAAATCGAGAAATGTAATAAGAGAAATCCAAAATCAACTTTTCAAGAACAAACATGCTTTCTGAGATATTTGCAACAGGAGTAGTGATTACTCTGATTACTCTCTTATTCTATTGGGCAGTACTTGAAACCACTTTCTTTTAAGGTACAAAATTATAAATTTCTATCCATTTCTCTGATTTTTGTCACTCGTAGTTTGATATTGGAGAAGTTAGAGAAGGATAAAATGGATTTTGGTATGGAAAGAGTCAAAGAATGTCATATGGGGTGTTGGCAGATAATGGTGTTTTGACTGGTGGTTCAGTAGAAGTTGTACAAATAAGTTAATATGATGATATGAATTGTTTTTGAAGAAGTTAGTGTTAGGTGTCACAAAATAGTTTCTTGCATTGGATTTAATAGATATAAATAGATTATTGGTGAAGAAATTGCTAGCATTATAAGTGAATCCTTAAAATCAAACAATTGTGAATCTTGTGAATCTCTGAAAAATGAATTAAGCAAATTGCATGAAACCTTAGAAAAATTTACTAAGGCTAAAGATGATCTTGATTTAGTTATTTATAATCAAAGGGATTCATTTAATAAAAATGATTTACGTTATAAATATAATAGATCGTTTAAAAATATTTTTCATGATGGAAAGAAATCTTATCATCAAGTCTTTAAATGAAATTTTTGTAACAAACTTGGTCATCTTGAACATTTTTTATATGCTAATTAAAAAGGGTCTGAATTGAATACCACCAAACCTCTTAAAATGACCAACGCACCAAGACCATAAAAGATTTGGATACCAAAGATAAAAACTTAATCTCTTTTGCAGGAAATGATTTGAAACTTTAAAGGAGCTTTTTGAAAGTTCAATAAAGTTGTGCAAATCATGTGTATGTTGTGAGTATATAAGAGAAGCTTTATGATCCACGGTGTTGTTGATAATGTTTGATAAAGTTTGATGTAATTGATGGTAGTTGACGGTCCTTGATTGATCAAACAGTTTGTTGGAATTGATGGTGGTACTTATCAGCCATGATGGTCATATGATTATGGAGTCTGATGATCGTATCACTCTTGAAAATATATGGGCCAACTCTCGTATCAAGCGATCCATAGAGATGGAATTTCAATAATGATTTGTCGCTCCCTTCTAAGAGGGAGTTTTCTCAAGATATCTTGAGATTTTAGAGGTAAAACATTTGGTGGAAATTGAATCAGAAAACCTCGACGAAATTGTCTGGCAAGTGGTCTTTTTCATGCTTAGTGAATATTATTTTATAACCAACATATTTTTGGCTTGAGTTGTTTATGTATTTATCAAGTACACAAAAATTGAAATATCAAGGAAAATGAGGTGTATTTCTAGAGTATAAGGGTTTTGAAAAGCAATCAACCAAGCTCAAACTCATTCTAAGGCCCAACAGGATAAAAAAGGGTGAAAATTGTCTAAATAATTGATTAGACCTAGGGTATAATATGTTGGACATGTGATTCTATACACAAGAGGGAGGATGAAAACTGAAAAAATTTAGTTTAAAATAAAATCATTTTAAAAATCATAGTTTTAAAATATTTTATATAAAAAAAAGTAAATAGGCAGTGGAAAACCAAAGGAATGAAATATACTAGAAAGTAAAAGAGTTAAGGGAGAGAGAAGAACACTAGAGAATTTTACAGGTTTAACCAATGTGACTTACTCCTGTCCCCAAGAATTATTCTTGAAAGTATGCAATAAACTTGATAGATTTTAGAAGGATTTTCCCGCACACCTCCTTATACAAGGAAATGAAGTTTTCAGGCTAACTTCTAACCAAACAACGAACAAGGATTAAAGTAATGAGTCTTTAAACTAAACATAGATTTTAGACAGGCTAATCTCGAACAAAGACAGAGTTTTGCATTGGCCATCCTCCAAGACGAACCAAGGTTTTACACACACTGACCACGAACGTAACTGAGATTTGTATTGGGTTGATCTCAAACCTACTGAGATTTTACACTAGGCTGAATTTAGAAACCAAGAGATATTTTACCAGGATGATCTCGAACTGATAGAGATTTTAATCGGGTTGAGATTAAGAATAGTTGTGGATATTTTTAATGTATGATCTTCGTGAACCAAAAGGGAGCTTTTTCTTCAAGGTGAAACTCAAGAACCAATCGGAGACTTCTTAAGACAAACCCCCAAAGATACAAGATATTTAACTAGTTTAGCTCATAACCAAAATAATAACTTCCTATGAAACGATTATTTACTCAATATAAAATTTACTCTTGGTAAATTTACAATTTCATCGTCATCCAGGACAAGTATCCATACTTATACCCAAGAACACTATCAAAACACTATGGCTAAAATATGTGAGAAAAATGAGGGATTTAGAGAAATGATGAGAGAAATGAAAAGTGAAGTTTAAGCTTGTATTCTAGATGTGAAAAGTGATAGAAAACCTATTTATTTATAGGCCAAGGTGTGGTTTAAATTTGGAAACAATCCATGAGCATATTCAAATGTCATAATAGATTAGGTTAATCGATTAGACAACTAAAATAATCGATCATTAAGGTCACAAATGAAATGTTTTGATATATAGTTGTTACCAATCAATAAGAAACTTGACCAGTGTATTTTAGACTCAACTAAGCATGATCTAATTGATTAGGAAAATAATCTAACTGATTATTCTGTTAGAAAGTGTCTTCTAATCAATCAGAAATTATCATAATCAACTGGTTAGGCCTCAAAAACATTTTTTGGTGGTTTAAATAAAATTTGATAGAATTATCAAAGATTTTTTAGTGTGTATAATTTATCCATAATGTTTCCAAAAATACCCTTGTGTCTTTACAAGACACTGGTCACTCAGATAGACACGACCAAACGGGCTTTCACATTTCCTCTCTTTAACAACTCTAAAGCTTCAAGTCTTGGAATCATCATATTTTATTTTAGCATCACAAAAGAACCTCAAATTTTTTTGATGAGGCTTGAGATGTCTTTGTGTCAATTACCATTATCTGAGAGTTTGAAAGATTAAACCACCAATGAATCTAGAAGCCAAAGTCTCTACTTAAAAGTCATTTGATCATACTATTGACTTTAAATAGGTTTCTTGATCTTTAAGAGAATATATTGATTCAGGGGGATATCTTGAACAACTATATTGTGATTCTTTATTCATTTGAGTTATCTTCAACAATTGCTTAACTTCAAGTGTTGTCATCATTAAAATTAGACAGCTACTAAGTTGACTTGCAGATTTGCTATCATAAGCTTCACCGTCTTGGATCACTTTGACTATACTTTCAAGCACAAGATCCATATAATCAATTAAAGGATATTTTAATTTAAAATTTAAAATTTTGCTTCACATAATCAATTAACCCTAAGGTATAATTAATAACGTCCTCTGAAACTGTACGCCGTTGGCAATCAAATCATGAGAGATTCTCACATTTAATGTTCTATTATATTATTAGGGAAAATAATTGATTATAGGAAACTTATAAAAAGGTACTCACCCTCTTTCCTTTATTCTCACCCTTTCTTGTTTTCTTCTCCTTCTTCTTGCTCGTGCTCGATTTGTGTTTTTGTAAATACTCTTGCAATCTTCATCATCATCATGGGTCCATAAAGGATGTGTACATCTAGAAATTCTTCAATTTCAGCTTACTTCTCAATGTTCTTTTCACCTCAAGAGTAAGGAATCAGTTCAGCGGAGATTATGCAAGAATAGTAATCTTTCATTCCTACCACTTAGAAGAAAGGATTTTTAAAGATTATGAATTTTTGAAGTTCTTTAATGAAGCCTCACTAAGGAGCTTCTTCTGTGACATCCCTAAAGAGAACGTTCCAAATAAATGTTATATTCTAATCTTAACTTTGTTGGGGGATCTTTACTAATGAAGTTAAGAAGTAATTGATTAAATCATCTCTTAAAGATTTTGTTGAGATCTGCAACCTTCTATATACCAGTTAAGAGTACAAAATTGATAAAGAAGTAGGTAGTAATTATTCTTACACTACTACAAATAATACATTTCATGAGAAAACTTTCACCTCACCCTACCAAAAATCAAGGTAAAAGGTCAAGGTGCGCCATTTATATATTTTTTTTATTAAATACCACTTATTTCCTCGGGTTCTAAATAAATCTGAGGGAAAAAATATTTCAGGACATGCTTTGAATCCCAGCATCAGCAGTTTATGTTTTTATTTCTTTAAAATTTGTTTTTTTTAATCTATAAATTAATGATATATTCCTTCGGTTATATTTAATAACCGAGGGATTAGATTATCATATTTTACTATAAAAGAATTCTTTAATTTGATTTTATCCTAAACCTAACTTATATGTAGTTGCTGCAAAGTCTTACCCATCATTCTCTGTGATGGATTACAAGATAGAAAAATGTGCAATGTTCTTCAATATTCAACAAATTATTTTTTCTTCCCTTGCAATCTATCTCACATAATGATATTGATATTGTTGTATTTTTGTAATAAACTTCCTCTGTTGTCAACCAAAGAAAATGTCGAGAAATTTATTACTTTCCTTAGTTGACAATATTGAGAAATTTAATCCTAAAAACAACCATCAATTTCTCTTTCATGTTATATGTCATGTGAAAGCATTTGCCATGAAAAACATTTGCTCAAGAGAATGAAATCTCTCTAGGATGAATTGTAAGTACAGAAAAAAATTGTCTCTCAGTTGGAACAGATAAATCATCAGAAATTTGAAAAAATATGTTGTTCTCCAAGAATCCTTTGTCAAACTCCTGATTTGTTTAAACAATTTATTTTATTATTCAGTGTAAAAAATATAAATATAAATAAATAAAAATTCCCCTCGATTTTTATCAGAAACCAAGAGGTATGTGGCGCTTGGGTTGGAACATATTTTGTTGTTTTCTTTTATCTAAAAAGAAATATATTTTACCTCGATTTTATTAATAACTGAGGTAAAATATTTTATTTTAACATACTTTATTAAGATAAAATATAAATGTGTTTCTTCACCGTCCTTAAAAAAATCTGTGTCGTTCATTTAATGAGTATCAACGCTTAAGACACTGTCATTAGTGATCCTCGTAAAATCTAAAATCCTCATTATAAAAGCATTATGAATATTAGTGAATCCACAAGAAACTCAAACATTGTGAAATTTTCTATGTTTAATCAGAGCATTGTATCAATGTGATAGATTGCAAGGTCAAACTTATTTTAGGTTTTTAATATGTGGTTGGTAAGAGTACTGTATTTAATTTGTAAGTGATGTATTGCAAGTGCAAAAAACAAATTGGAATTCATGATTTATGTCCTTATATAATCATATAACTGAATATTTACTTTATTTATCTAATATTTTTTGTTTTGTTTTATATCAGAGACAAATGAATGCAAAATCCATATAGAATATATTGCATTCAACATTTGATCTTCCTCAAGATCAATGAAACGAAGATCCCCAACATTTGCTCTTCTCCAAGATATTCATCATTTGTTCTTCACCGAAAGTGATGACGTTGAAGAACGACATTTTTACTTTAATATTTTGTGTAAAAAATGTAATATTACGTGTAAACAATATAGTTTGTAAACAAATTTACTTATTAACATTCTGTGTAAAAATATAATAAGTATTTAAAAATATATATGTATTTTCCCTCGATTTTGTTATTAAACCGAGAGGTATATGGTGCTAGTTTGGAAAATATAAAAGAAACATATTGTTGGGCTTGAATCCATGACTATTTGAACTAACCCATTGTTATTTTTAAATCGAGGGGTAAAGTTCTCATTTTTCATGTCACCCTTCATTACCTCGGCATTGTAACCAAAGTGAAATCCATTTCACGTTCGACATGACATATGTTATTTGTAGAAGTGTTATATTCCTGCTAGTGTCTCCTTCCTAACTAATCCTAGCACTGACATTCTACTCCTTTCAAGGTGCGCTCAATGCTCTTAGATATTCATCCCAGTCACTATATGGTCACCCATATTCTTATCCCAAGTGAATATAACTTCGGGAAACTAACCAAAACTGAATTGTTGTGGTCTAGAGACATGTTAATTTAGTGGGGGAAATTGGGCTAGTACTTTGATCCATAATATGATGGATAGAAAAAAGGAAAGAACATGTGGTTACCATTTAGTGGGCTGGTAACAAAAGTTTTGGTGCACACTTGACTTAACCTTGAGGATGAAGAACTAGTCCAGAATTACACTCAGATAGAAATAAACACTTTAGGGAGAATGAGAATAATCATCAAATAAGGATTATTATCCCACAAGTTTTCCAAAGAAAATAAAATCTCCTCGAGTTAATCGCCTCTACCTCAACAAGGAAAGCATTTAGAATAGTTCAATAATTAGATACTATAGGCTACTTTGACTTAATTTCTTTTCAACACCATCATCAAGAAGAAGTAAAAGAAGACAGATATGAAGATCGACATTATAGCTCGTATGCTCTTGAAGTATTTATTGATGATGATAATGATGATGATGATGATTATGATGATTATGATGATGAGGATTATGAGTAGTTTTAGCTTAGTTGTTTATTTTTTTAATTTTTTTATGCTTTGGTCTTTTTTTCCTATTGTATTTTAATTCCCCATTTTAATTAATGAAGTATTTTGAGTTTTTTAATGATTGTACCCGTTTTATCTTGATATTTATGTCCTTGAATATCTACCTTATTTGTTTATTGTTTTCCCGCCTTAAATAAGGTGAAGTATACTCTCTGAGGGAGCATGGTATATTCTCCATATTTGTCAGGGGGAGTCTAATCACTACAATCTATCACATTTGTTTTCTTATTTATCCATCTTTCTGAGATATTATCATAAAAAAAGGGGATACTATGGATTGATGTGCTTCCATGTATAATGTCTACAACAATTTGTTAGCCTATTTGGTATTGATGATAACAACACTTTTAGGTTAAACCTTCATCTAATGTGATGATCAAATTGTGATGCTTGGAGATCTATATGTCAAAGCCTATCTTTCGAGGACAACACCTAATGTCAAACCGAGTTTGGTGGAGTTAGTAAAGATCTTTGACTAAAAAGTATCTTAGGTGATAATATCTATCAAGAAGAGCTATTAAGCCTAATTAGAGAGAAAAAGTTAAGTCCTAGTTAAAGTGTTGGGTTGTTGTTGTATCAAGCAAAGGATATTGGATCTTTAGAGTTGTGAAATAGAGTAAGTGTCAAAGCTCGACTTCTCCGTATTAAGTGATCCATGTCTGTAAAAGTATAAGATGGGATCTTGAGTTACTAAGGAAGATCACACACACAAACACACACTTTTAAATGATTGAAATGTTGGATGAGAATATGGATACAAAGAGGTCTAAAGGGGGGGGGGGGTGAATAGATGATTTTCCCTTAAGACAATCTTAAAAACATTTTAGGTCCCATAAATGAAATCATATATTTTAGAAATCACGGAAGAAAAGCACAACAACAAGAGAGCTTGGAAGCATCTCAATGAATTAAAAAAAGTGAAATAATACAAGATATTAATAAGGGCTTAATTGCTTCAAATTCAAGTCATCACAAGACAAATAAAATTGCTTTAAACAAAGAAATTTAAAAATTCTCCACATAGATCTCCTATCAAGCCATAATTGGATTCATGATACTTCTATAAGATTGATACACCACAGGCATATTCTTATACATGAAATCTCTATCTAAGCTTATCTTATATGGCATACAATCAATACAATTAGGCAATATATGCAATATCAATATTAATGGAAACTGGTAAAATAATGGAGTTAAATGAAGAAGAAAAGATACAAAAAGATGTATAGTGGTTCGTTCATTCTCTCTTTACATACTCCACTCTTCAATGGTGTTAATTAACCACTGGAAAATAATCATGATCTTCAAGTATTTTGATAAGTTTGATACAAGCATTTTGGTTACAGCAAACTATCACAAGATAAGTCCCTCTGTTGATGAAGACACTCAAACTGCTAACAAAAACAAGATCCCTCAAGATCTTGATCCAATAACCTCTCTATCCACAATAACATTCTCCAAGTATTCATGTGTGATAATACCATTGATTTCTTGTATGATTGATGGCTATTAACTGAGTGTATCTTGGAGAACCTCCCAACTTTTTCTACGAGCAATCTTTCTCCAACACCACCAAAGAAGGACAACTTATAACTTCTCCTTACGGACCGTTGATACTTGATATTGACAATGTATTCTTGGAGTATATTTCAAAACTCCCTTCTTGTTCAATAAAAAGGAAAACCAAATTGCATTCAAAAAATGATACTTGCACCTATTACAAACAACAAACTCCACCCAAAAAAATTAGATACCCTAATGTACCACTAGCCTCCTTCATCCACTCAATATTGAGAGATGAAGTTCCTCAAGAATGGAATAAACTAAGGATGAAGATGGTGAATAGTGCCAAAATATCTCACAAATCAATCTAAAAACATTAAGGTTTTAGTCAAGGAGTTAGATGAGTGTGAATGAAGAATACACACACACACACATAAGGTTCCCTTAAATTTTCGGGTAAATGATTCTTGGTTCTTAATTGTTATCATGAGCTTGATCAAGCATGATGAACACACAAGATTAATCAACCCAATCTCTCTAATTCATAAGCAACAACAACAAAATTGCACAAGAATAATGTACAACAAAAATAAGTGAATATGATATGGATTACATTCAAGAGGTTGTTCTAGATAAGAAGATAAATATTCATTGTGATGGGTATAGACACACTAAGAATAGAAGACAAAATCTCATATTTGTCTCTATGGGTTTCACCCATATGTTTCACACACTTGTTACTTTCACCAAAGAAACAACTATTTAAATCAATGATGGAAAATGTGTCTTGTGAAGCATTGATTCAAATCAAGAAGAAACTGTGATTCAAACCAAATTGAGCAAAGCCCAAATATGGCTTTAAAAGGACAATTGATTTAAATCAATTTTTACACTTGATTCAGATCACATGAGGTTGTGATTCGAATCATGTTTGAGATATTATTTTTGATCATTTATTCGAAGCGTTATTCGGAATTTGATGGATGAAATGAATTTGGTGAACTAGTGTACAATACTTCTCTTGAGTTGTAAAAATTGTAAATCTCCCCCTACATTAAACACTTAAGTGTGTGAATATTCATAATATCTCGATTCCTTCTCCCCCTTTGACAAATATCAAAAAGAGAGAAAATATAGAGAGGAAGCACACATAAATAGATGAATCTAAGATAAAGCAAATGCAAAAAAATGTCATACTTAGTGAACTAAACAAACATTAGATAAATCACACACGAGTATAACTATCGCAAATACACAATTTAGCAAAAAATATCAAAAATAAGATAACATAGAGTTAATAACATAAATATCCTACATACATGACTAAACTTGTCACAAGATACATATCCAAAAATAGTAGTCAAATGTCACAAAATAAACAAACAACCAAAATATCATAAATATCCATATATGCTATGTTATGATATGCATGAAAGGAAAAGTAAAATAATGGAATGGTTGTTGCATCATCAGAAGGTGGTGTAGTAGCAGTGAAATCTAAATCCGCATTAATGTCAGGATAACCAATATTAAGAATGATGTTGGATCTACCCAAAGGATCAACAACAACTCTAATAGACTCCACTTGAACCAACACCTGAGCTTCATAATTATGCAACTCAGCCTTCATTTAACCTTTTTAGCTTTTCCCGACCTTCTTCACTTGCCTTGGCCATACTATCAATCCTTGCCATGATCCTTTCTTTCCTTATCTAATTATCATAAAAAAATCCTCTCAACCAACTCGTCAAGATAGAAATTAAAATTAGAAGAAGGTGAAGTAGAAGATGAAGAGGAACCAGGAACCTCAACAGATGGATCCTTAGTAGGCTCCACAACTTTGACATCATAAATTCTCAACCAAATTCTTCAAGGTATTAGTAGTCGCCATTTAAGTCCCTATAATATCTCATTTTAGAAGAACCTCTATAATCAATAATTTTTGGTGCCTCAGTCAGATCTTCTTCTTTTGAAACGATCCCAATAATCTCAGGGATCATATGTGCAAAGGAAGAGAAAAACAACGGTCTATTTGGATTATCCCTACAATGAAGCATCGTATCGGCAATGAATTTTACCCAATTGAGTCCACTATCAATAATGAAATCCCACATCAAGTAAAGATCATTATCATCAGCTTTTCCCTAATTCTTTGGTATCCTATAAAGAATTTTGACAATAATCCAATGCATCAGGCGCATGTCAAATTTGACTTGACTTATGCCAAAGTTTAACATGGCATGGTTTTCACAAACATACTAAGAGATGGAGAGAACAAAATAAATCCTGTCATAATCAGATGATCTAGCAATAACCATATCATAATCACCAAATTTCAAACCAAGATACTTAGTGAAATCCATATAGTTGAACTTAATGACCTTATCTTTGAACCTACTTTGAATGCTAGCAGGAGTTTTACCATATTACAATAGAATACTTTAACATAATTCGAGTTGTATTTCTTATCCAACCCGATAAATTTCAATAGATAATGAAAGCCAATGGCTTAAAAAATTTAGCTTTCAGTTCTACTTATGCCACAAGGCTTCAGCAGTTTTATTCTTAGTAGACTTTTTCATTACACCCTAGCATCAGGAGTACCTTTGCTTTCCTTGACCTTGGTTCTTTCTCTCTTAGGAACTTGATAAGAATATATGTTTGAAGATCACATAGGTCGCTTGCCTTGTTGCTTGTCAGAAAAACTCTTTTGGGGGAGTTGAGAAGACCTTGTTGAAGTTGAGATGAATGGATTTGATGATGACACTACTATAAACAATACTTTTTTTGATGAAATTTTCACCATGATCCACCAATAACCGAGCTATATGTCCATGTAATGTCATTATTAGTTTTTAAATATAAACAATCAATACCCTCGGGTATTACCAAAATCGAGGATATATATATATATATATATATATATATATATATATATATATATATATATATATATATATATATATATATAAAGGAGTTTGCTTCGAATCCCAATTACTGCATTTTTTTGTTTTATTTTTAATTGGTTTACGGTCTAATTTCTCCTTTCCCTTGTTTTTTTATTTTTAGTTGCTCCTTTCCCTTGTTTGTTTTATTTTTAATTGGTTTACGGTCTAATTTCTCCTAGTCCATACTTCTTACCATTGACAGAGGCAGTTTTCACTGGACCAAACAAGTCAATACGTAAAAGTTCCAATGGTCTAGAGGTTGAGACAACTTTTTTATCTTTGAAATAAGTTTTAGAAAACTTGCCTTTCTTACATGCTTCACAAAGAGCATCTAAAGCAAACTTCAGATTTGGCAGGCATCTAACTAAATTAAGCTTATTTAGCTGAGAAATCCTTTTCATGCTAACATTGCCTAATCTCCCATGCCACATCAATTGCCCTTCATTTATAGACATAAGACATTTTAGATTTTGATTCTTTAAATCATAAAGTCTTATCTTGTAAATGTCGTTCTTCCTCTTTCCATTGAAAAGAGTCGAGCCTTCCTTTTGACTGACAGCTTTACATGACTTTTGGTTGAAAATAATGTCATAACCATTTTCAATTAATTGACTTATGGATAAAATATTATGCATTAATCCTTCAATGAAAAGAACATTAGTAATGTAAGGGAGAGTATTGTTACCTACTTTTCTGAAGCCAATGATCTTCCCTTTCTGATCACCTCTGAAACTGACGACGCATCCAGACTTAAGTTATAGGATTTGGAACATATGCCTTCTTCCCATCATGTGTCGCGAGCATCCAGAGTCTAGGTACCATGACTGGTATCTCAACTCTGATGCTAAGGATATCTGCAATATACACTATCTTTTCCTTAGATACCCACATCATTTTGGGTCCTTTTGGGTAGGGGTGTTCGCGGTTTGGTTTGGATCGGTTTTGAGACAAAAAATCATCCGATCCAAAGAAACAAAGAGCATACGATTTGGTTCGGTTATTGGATGACAATAAAAAAAATCCAATCCGATCCGATCCAATTTATACGGTTTACTTCGGTTCGGTTTTATTCGGTTTTTAAACAAACACTACTTCTAAATCTAAAATAATTTTAATTTTAATTTTTTTTTAAATTCTGACAAAAACATTTTCTATATGATATATATATATATTATATATATATATATATATATATATATATATATATATATATATATATATATATATATATATATATATATATATATATATATATATATATATATATATATATATATATATATATATATAAGAAACCAATTTAATTTTTACATGCCCGTGGAATCCGTGGATGGTGAATTTTCCAATATGACACTTCAAATATTAAATTGAATTTTCCTGCAACAATTTAATATTTTTTACATGCCTTCGTGAATTTTTTGAACAATCAATTTGCATGACAGGAAAACAATTCAATTTAATTTTCCGTCAACAATTGGATTTGAACAAAAGAACAACAATAAATTTAATATAATTTCAATAGAATTGCAATAAAGAATTTAATTTAATTGAATTTAATATACTTTAGAATCTTGCAACAATTCAATTTTCCTGTATGTAACAGAACAACAATCATCATCATTGTAGAAAAGCAAATCAAGAACAATTATTGAATTGCAAATTCAAGAACAATTCAATTTTCCAGTAGAAATTTAATTTTTCTGCAACAGAACAAAAATCAACAACATTGCAGGAACAACAACAGTTTTCAGAAAATTATTACAGGAATCAACAGAACAATAACATAACTGTAGAAAATCATAATAAAAGCATGTGTATTTCCTGATAATCAAAATCACCATTCTTTCTAATTAGCCTACAACAATTCCAGCTTGTTAATTAGTATTTAATTGTATTTAAATTGTAATATTTAAATCATATTATTAATTAGTGCATGATGTGCTGTAAAGGTGCATTGTATTTAATTTGTAACGGTGCATTGTATTTAATTAATTAGAGTTAATGAGAATACTATATGAATAAATATCGGTTTGGTTTGGATTGGTTCGGTTTTCATGCAGCCAACCGAAAACCGAACCGAACTGGTCGGTTATTCTACAAGGTGGTCCAAACATATCCAAAAAAAATCGGTTTTTTTTTGTTTTCGGTTTTTTCGGTTCGGTTTTCGGTTTTTTTTTGGATTGGATTGGATTTGAACACCCCTACTTTTGGGTTAGTCTTCCCAGAGTTCTTAACAAACTTGGGTTTCTATGCATGATATATATACATGAATTCATGATTGGAATGTGAATGATGTTTTACTTTAGCCTTAGGTTTAGAAGAAATTCTACCTTTAGGCATAACCCCATTTTGTTTCCTATAAGGGACAAAATGGGACTGGAAAGTATTGGGCTTATCATCTTTTTCAGAATCAGATTCGTCGTCAAAATGATAGCCAATACCCATTGTTCCGTTTCTGCTAACACCATAAATCATGGAAGCCATTAAGCTTCTATTCAGACTTTTTGTAAGAAATTTGTGGAAAGATTTATCATATTTCTTTATGATATCACCAAAACCTGTAGAGGCTTTAGAAAGAATTTTATTTTCAGGTTTAAGACTCTTGCTTTGAGTCACAGAGTTATTGTTTTTCAAAATAAGATTGTCTTCACTCAAACTTGAGAACTCTTTCTAAAGCTTACAATATTCTTTTGATTCAGATACGTGAATCTTCTTCAGATCCTTGTATTTGTCCATAATATTCCAACTCTTGTCAAGAACTTAAGATAAACTAGATTCAAATTTAGAATGAGAGAGATCATAAAATACCTCTTCAGAATCTGACTCAGATTCAATTGAATCATTTTTATAGGAGCTTCTGTGCAAGCCATCATCGCCATGTTAGCCTGCTCTTTGTCAGAGTCATTTTCTGAAGACTCTGAATTATCCCATGTCGCCATCAGACCTTCTTCTTCCTCTGAAGTTCTTCTTAGGCTTGTCTTTAGCTTGGGACATTCATTCTTAAAGTTTCTAGGTTACTCAAAGCACGTGAGTTCTTTGCTAACTCCATCCTTCTTGAATCCAAAAGTGGACTCAGAACGGTCACTTATCCTTCTTTATCCTATGAATTTTCCTTTCCTTTTATTTTAGAGTTGATTGACGTATTTGGACAGAAGATACAATTCATCATCTTCTTCTTATAATCCCTCTTCAGACCCTTCATCTTTTTTTGCTTGAAGAGCTTTTGTCTTCTCAGATCTTCCTGAAGACTTCAGAGCAACATATTTTCTCTTTCTCTTGGGATCATCTTCCTCGAGCTCAATCTCATGACTTCTTAAAGAACTAACCAATTCTTCATGATAAGTGTTGTTAAGATCCTTTGATAACTTAAGAGCAGTTACTATAGGTCTCCAAAATTTAGGTAGACTCCTGATGATCTTCTTAACATGATCAGCAATGGAATACCCTTTATTCAGAACCTTAAGTCCTACAACAAGAGTTTAAAACCTTGAGAACATGTTCTCAATAGTTTCCTCATCATCCATCTCGAATGCTTCATATATTTGAATCAAGCTAAGATCCTTGGTTTCTTTGACTTGTGTTTCCCTTCACGCATCATCCTCAAAGAATAAAATATAGATTTAGCAGTATCTCTATTGGTGATTTTCTCATACTCAGTGTATAAAATATCACTTAACAAAATGGTTCTTGCTTTGTGATGATTCTTATAGTCTTTCTTCTGTTGATTTGTCATCACTCTTCTTTCAACTTTATTACCACTTGCATCTATTGGGTGTTCGTAACCATCAACTACCGTATCCTATAGATCAACATCGAGACCTGGAAAGGAGCTTTCTGTTATATCCTTCTAATAGTCAAATCTATCTCCATAAAAAACTGGAGGTTTAGCATTGTAATGATCTCTATCATATGTTTGAGCAATTGGTGGTGGAAAGGCCGCCATTATGTTTCACACTGAATCTTTATCTGACACTGTTAAGTGTTTGATATCTTATCAAGACCAGAACCAGAGCTCTGATGCCAATTGAAGGTGGTAAGAAACATAAGAAAGGGGGTTTGAATTGGTTTTTCTAAAAACAAAAGCTTTTTCAAAACCATCTAAATCAAACACTAACATGAACAAGAAAAATAACAAAGTTATTTTTATACTGGTTTGTTGTTAACAAAGCTACTCCAGTCCACCCTACCAAGGTGATTTTGCCTTCTTAGCGAGGACTTAATCCATTATAACCAAAATTGATTATAGACACCATAAAGACAACCCGTCTTTGTCTTCTTCAGTCTATCTGACTAAAACCTAGTCACTCAAGGAAACCACTCAAACACCATTGAGATTTACAAGTGTATGTTTATAAGTATTTCTTCTAAGAAGGCAGATTAACACAAGTTAAATACAATGAATATCTTCACACAATAATGAGCAACAACTCTTGTTTAGTTACAGAAACTATACACATAAATAATATACTTTAGCAAAGAGTGTGTGTATGTTTAATAGCGTAAGCGTTAGCAAACATGAGCAACATCTTCCATTCTTCCAAGACTTCTTTATATAGGCAGTTAAAAAATTCGTTGGAGGATAGAATTGGAATAGAAAATTGTATCTGTCTCTTTGTGTAACGGTTTGCATATAGGAGATAAAATGGTACAATAGTATTGTCCTTAGCATACAAAATCAGCACAGTGGAGGGAATGGTGGTCTTGTATGTTGTACTATTTTTCTGATGTAAAACCTTTTGCTCTTATCTTCTAATATTCAGAGACTTACAATGAAATGATGTTGAAACATGCTTATAAGGATCAGGAGAACCTCGGTCTTCAGAGTCTTGACACAGTTCCTCAGAACCTAGTCTACAAAGTCTTCAGATCTTGTTCTTCATAATCTTAGAACTTGAGTGCAGAATTTTAAAGGCTGAAAATCCTTCAGAGGCTCTTCAATTAGAGTCACAATCATAAGAATTAACACAAGAATTCATCAGAACCATTGTCTAAGAGCTTTCTAGAACTTGACATCATCTTGTTAAGCTCTTATATCTCTTCAGAGTCAGAATATGTTGATTCCACAATTTGATAATGTCAAACGTTAGATCCTGTTTGCAAAAGCTACACACTAGACAAAAACCATTAGTGTACAAAATTGTTCTCTAAGAATAATGCATTGTTATCATCAAAACTAAAGTCCAGATGCCGAACCAAATCTTGTTCTTACACAAAGTTCATAGAACCTGTTAATCATCTCTGTTGTTTTAATATGTTGGGTTGAAGAAGTTCAACATCTGGACCAACATGTCATGTACGCTGTGACATCGTACATGTGTAGAAAACTGAATTAATTAATTCAGTATATATTCTGGGATTAGTGAGGATATTTGGTGAATATCCTAACTTCCTTGTGGAGGTCTTTAAGACTCAATCAGAATATATAGGCTCTAAATATGGAGATATATATGCAGATATTTTAGGAACTAAAAGATTGAAGACCTTATTTGTAGCAAAAAATTTCTGCTGACTTTGTAACAGCAAAGAAGAAGTTTGCTGCGATTTCTGAAGGCCCAAATCCAGTTGGGTGATTAGGTTATAAATAGCATATTGTAACCTAGTTTTTGTAAGCCTCTTAGAATGAAAAATTAGGGGTGTGTGTGAGGTAAACCTCCCAACCTGTGGGAAGGTTACCATGTGTTTCTCAGTGTTCAAAGCTGAGAGTATTTGTAACTCAAAGCCTGTAGGCAAGAGTTGTTATGGTCTTGAACGAAGCTGTGAAGCAAGTTCAAGTTGTTTAACATTACATTGTTTTTGTAGTGATAGGAATGGAAACTGGAGGTTTCTATCTAGGAGTTCCTAGGTATAGATTGCATTGGGTAGGGATTAAGTGAAGAGTTGTAAACGGGAGAGTTTAACTCTGAATTAATACTGCTGATAGTGGATCTTCTTCCTGGCTTGGTATGCCCCCAGAGTAGGTGATGTTGCACCGAACTGGGTTAACAATTTCCTGTGTTTGTTTTCCTTCTGCATGTTATAATCCTGTCTGCCTTAACTTAGCTTGTATTTCAGTCTGCTTATCAAGATAATATCAGACCTTGGACATAGCCTTTTGTCTGAATGTCAATCAGAATGTTTTGACATTCATCATTAACAACACATACTGAACAATAGGCAAGTTGGTTTTTCTGCTTCAGTTCAGTATTTCAGTCTGGTCTCCAAGAGGATAACAGACCTGGCTAAAGGATCATTGTGAAACTGGATGCCTTGACAGTTAGTCATGTATGTTGATACTGAAGTAGAGACTGGTTAGTCTTTTACAGTGCAACAAATTTAGCACAGACTGTTTTTCAGGAACATAACTGAATCAGCATGAGGTATATGTTTTGACTGTCAAACGGAATGTTGTGACTTTCATTCCTGACAGCATGTGCTGAATTGTAGGGTGATTAGTTTTTCTGTTTCAGTAATTTTCTCAGGCTATTCTTTAGGAATCCAACAGCGGAGCTAAAATCCAGGAAACTAACAACTGTACTACATTAAATGAACCTAACAAATAGCCTATTTGTTAGCACCCTACTAAGTGGAAATTAGATTAACTTGTTCAACCTTTATTTTAGGAAATACAAGTACAAGGCCAGCAGACTGGAATAATGTAACAGATGATGTTCAAATCACTATTGAGACATCTGGCTGATTAATGTGTAGGAAAACAACAGAAGTTAGTGCTATGGTTGATTTATGCTGAGTCTTTCTACCAGATGCACAGAACTAGGTGTTCCTCTATTCTAGGGTGATATAGAAGCAGATGTCGTGACATCTGTGAACGTGAGCATATTAGTACAGGGTTTAATTTGTATAATTGTCTTGTTGTATTAGTTACAATGTTGGATCAGATGTCATGACTTGGAGTAGAACATTTGAACTCTGACTACGCCAGAATTTCAAATGGTATCAGAGCAGGCATCCTATTCTGTTTCTGGATGAGATCCATGGGTGATACTTTCTGGTATCTTGCAAGGAGTTATGTTAGTACTAATGTTGGAACCTGTGGAAGGTTCTGTGATTTACCTGAATGGTCCCTTGAAGTAGGTGGAAGGACTATTCATGACAGGAACTGAGTGTACCTGTCTCTGGAGGTTGGCAATTGGCCTTTGTGTGGGACAGTTGTGCTAGTATTGAATCATATTCAAACTTGGTATTTTCTTGGAGGCTGATCTGGTGAAGTGTATGTTCATAGGTTGAGTTGTATTATGATTTCCGCTGCATAATACCTGGCAAAACTCAAACTCTGATGTAGTTTCCCCTCATGTGGATGAAAGGCTGCTGTATTCAAGATTTCATCATAATCTACTGAAGATGTCAAAGATACTTGAGTCTCCTCAAGTCCACTCTTCATGGTAAGAATCACCTGATCACTGATTCTTTTACTCTCCTGGGTAGTGTATATGAAGACCTTGAAGACTTTCAAGGAGGGTTTGTTCCAAGGAGGTGAAACTAATGTTCTATGTGATGTTAGAACATGTTGTTCAACAAGTATGCAGCTACTGGTTGAAGAGCAGATGTTTTTAGGTGTCAAACAAAGGGATACTTTGGTTTGGAACCTACTCCTGACCTGGAAGAGGAGACATCTCTGTGTGCTAAGTTGACAAGGGTAGGGTCAACTGTGTGTGTGCTCAAGAAGGTCACTTCTAGACGTCTGATCTCTAGAAGTGGAGTTGGTTGAGATGTGACATTGTGCAATTTCCTGCTGTTTGTCCTATTCCTGTAGATTGATCAGGGTTGGATAGTTATTCCCTGAAGTACTATGTTGTGTTGGAAGACAAGTCCCCTGGATGTTAGAAGTCAATAATGGGGTAACCTGATTGCTATTTCATTTAAGAGGATTGGGACCATGAATCTTGTTATTCAAACACCACGCTCAGAAGTGGCAGTTCCTTCAAGGAGTGAGAATATGAAGATTCAGAGGTTGGTTGAGGTAGTATGCTCTGTTAATGCATATCTACTATTGACTGGTGTTATCTTTCACTAGTACTTATAGTCAGCTGGAGTCTGATTGGTGTGATTGGAGTATGTATAGGTATAACTCATAGAGTTAGTTGCCACTGGTAGGGATGGTGTATGTCATGTTGAGACATTTGTGTACAATGCATGGATATGGGTGTGGAGTTTCCATGATTGTTAATTTGAGGGGGAGTTTTGATTAACCTCCTCACGTTTGGTCAGCCTAGGGTCTGGTTGGCTGTTGACCTGTGTCACATGAGTTCTGGTTGTTGTGTGACACATATGCAAGGAAGGATTCATCTCTATCTCTCTTAAGGGTGAATCTAATCTGGAAGGATTCTCAAGACTGTTGAGGTGCTCGCAAGCAGATGATGTTGACACAATTGGAGTATTTTCAAAGTATTCTTATGGTGGAAGTGTCTGAAAGGATAATTGGGAAAGGATTTAAGATCTATGTCTACTTGTGCCAAGTACAAGTATTTCATTGATTATCCTTGGAGCTCAAGATAACTGATGTTCTTAAAGATGTTGGAACATCTCTTCTTCAAGACCCTGTGCAGAATCACAGGAAGGATAGTCCATTGGTCTATGATCTATCTATTTGGTGGCAGCAAAAGCATATGATCTCTGAAAAGGTTTCCTGACAAGAAACTTTTTCAGCCTTGGTGTGTACAAGAATAAGAAGACATCATAGTCTTGATGATGGCTACTTGGATCAGCTTATTTCTGATCTAGGTAAGGAAGTGCATTGTCTAATGCATACTGTGGAGTTAAGAACAAGGGGCAGCATTCTTGACATCATGGAAACGGCCTTGCCTTAGGAAGTGGAATCCTTGGTATAGCTGAAAGGGTAGGTTCTAACTGGTCCTTATGAAGACTCATGCATCAGAGTGTCTGATGTCTTTGGAGAAGAAGCAGGGATTCATCAAGGTGTGAGCTTGGATGACTTAACTGCAAACCTGCAGGATGGAGGTTGTTTACTCAAACTTGGTTCCACAATCAAGTCTATGAGAGCGTTGAACTCTTGTTCTGTGTAGGGAGGAAGTTCTTTCAAGTGGCAGAAGAAGGAGCTGAATTCAACAGCTAGATGTTAAAACATAATGTTGTGACATTTGGTTCAACATCAGAATCTTAGTTGGTGAAGTGGCACATCAACTTAAGATAGAAGGGTCTACAGAGTTGTAGATTGGGTACTTCAAAAAGATCGTTCTCATTGCAGTTCTTTGGAGTTGCTGGATGGAGAAGATGTTACATGTTCATGTCTTAGAGAATCTAAGTGTTGTTTAACATGTAGCTTGAAGTTCAAGTCTCACTTGGAAGGTCAGAATATCTTTGGGAGAAGTCTGATAAATGTGGAGAGGTCAATAAGTGACATTTGACTTTTTCATATGAGGATTCATGAAGGAGGTAATCAACCAGTGGAATTCGGTCTATCTCAGAAGTGAGTTCGAAGAAGCAAGATAATCAACATATGGCAGTTGATTATTCTTGAGGAAAGTCTGAGACAAATTACTTTTGAGCAGAAAAGTAGTAAGTTGAAGGCAAAAGGAGGTGTTTTCTATTCATCTCTTGGAGCTTGTGGTAGGAGTTCTGAGCTATCTATGGAAGATTATCTCGTGTAATGGGATGAGAATGTATATGTCCCAATTTGTGTCTGGTTTCTTTTAGATCAAGCTGGTGACTCAGTGATATCTGAAGGTTATCAGATGGTGTTCTTTGTTATGTTGTGAAGGATGTCCTAACGTATGTTAGAACATTTTGTGGAGTGGTTTTCTGTTCTGGTTAGAAGAGAGATTGACACAGAGTGTGGATGTGTTCAGCCAAGAGGGTTGAACAGAGGGTGTGCTCTTGAAGACATGCAGATGCGTCTTATATTTTCCATTCATCAAGTGGTCTGGGTTCTCCTTGAATCAGGAAGTTTGTAAAGGTCCAACTTTGGGGTGTTGGATATGTTCATATGTGATCTCCATGTTTCAGGAGGAGAGTTGGTTGTTCATGACAGAGGGAGTTCTGTCATTGCGTTGCAAGTAATCATCAAGCTTGTGGTCTATGTGCTCTCAGATAACTGGGTATGGCACCTTTTTAGTTATTAGGATGATGTGGTGTATGTCAAGGCTGAGTGAGCAGAAGAATGTCTGACCGGCTGTCATGACATTGCCTTGGACAATACTGTTATTTCCTTCTGAATCTTAAAGTCATGAGGAAATATGGATGTGGCGTGTCTAATTATGATAAATTAGAATAAGCCTGAGTGTTACAGTTGTGTGGTACAGGGGGAGTAACCATCTACTGGTGTTCGTGATTTTGGCTTTAGTGGTGCCAGATGTCAAGTTTCTACTGGAGGTACGAAAGTGGTCTTAGGAAATGTTGATAGGAAGAATACATGAAGAATGCAAGCAAAAGCCGCGTTGAATGTTAAGACATCGCATGCAACGTGTCTGACTGCATATATGGAATAGTCTCCATGCACTGGAACTGTTGTTTTGGAAAAGAAACAGTCAAAAGCTATAAAAGGTATTCAAAGATAGTATGAGATTTTGTTGGTGATTCTCTGACTGTTTCTCAGCAAATATTAATGAATCTTGACCAAGCATTTATTCCTACCGTTAATTCCTAAGCACGGGCTGGACTATTTAAAGAATGTAACAACACTCCTCTTCTCACAAAAGAAACATTCCATTCCTCTAAACCATGGGGTATGTTAAGGTTTGGGCAAACCGCGCCTGGATCTGGTTTTGTGAAGGGTTCATTTACAAATGTTTAGCTAAAAAGGGGGAGAGAAATATTGTCCTGAGAATGTACCAGAAGCAAGCAAGCAAGCAAAATGTGGTAGCAAACAGAAGTTGGCTTCAGGCACTAAAGTCACTAACTGTGCATACCTCTTGTGTCGTGTGATCTGAGTTAAGAAGACAGTTGTGTCTTGTGATCTGAGTTACATTGTCTATGTACTCAGCATTACATATTCTTCAGGAAGCCCTCCTGTTGAGGGGAAGGGTTGTGATGCAGCTGCAACTTATACCTCTACTTCCTCATGTACACCAACTTTGGTGTTTGTGGTGGTGGAGATAATGACAGAGGCTTATTTGTTTTAGCTAAAATTTGCCAAATGGGGAGATTGTTAATACCTTAGGATTGGCATTAATTTTGTAAAACAAATAATGTAATCATCTCTGTTGTTTTAATATGTTGGGTTGAAGAAGTTCAACATCTGGACCAACATGTCATGTACGCTGTGACATCGTACATGTGTAGAAAACTGAATTAATTAATTCAGTATATATTCTGGGATTAGTGAGGATATTTGGTGAATATCCTAACTTCCTTGTGGAGGTCTTAAAGACTCAATCAGAATATATAGGCTCTAAATATGGAGATATATATGGAGAGATTTTAGGAACTAAAAGATTGAAGACCTTATTTGTAGCAGAAATTTTCTGTTGACTTTGTAACAGCAAATAAGAAGTTTGCTGCGATTTCTGAAGGCCCAAATCCAGTTGGGTGATTAGGTTATAAATAGCATATTGTAACCTAGTTTTTGTAAGCCTCTTAGAATGAAAAATTAGGGGGGTGTGTATGAGGTAAACCTCCCAACCTGTGGGAAGGTTACCATGTGTTTCTCAGTGTTCAAAGCTGAGAGTATTTGTAACTCAAAGCCTGTAGGCAAGAGTTGTTATGGTCTTGAACGAAGCTGTGAAGCAAGTTCAAGTTGTTTAACATTACATTGTTTTTGTAGTGATAGGAATGGAAACTGGAGGTTTCTATTCTAGGAGTTCCTAGGTATAGATTGCATTGGGTAGGGATTAAGTGAAGAGTTGTAAACAGGAGAGTTTAACTCTGAATTAATACCGCTGATAGTGGATCTTCTTCCTGGCTTGGTATGCCCCCAGAGTAGGTGATGTTGCACCGAACCGGGTTAACAATTTCCTGTGTTTGTTTTCCTTCTGCATGTTATAATCCTGTCTGCCTTAACTTAGCTTGTATTTCAGTCTGCTTATCAAGATAATATCAGACCTGATACATAGCCTTCTGTCTGAATGTCAATCAGAATGTTTTGACATTCATCATTAACAGCACATACTGAACAATAGGCAAGTTGGTTTTTCTGCTTCAGTTCAGTATTTCAGTCTGGTCTCCAAGAGGATAACAGACCTGGCTAAAGGATCATTGTGAAACTGTCAAACTGGATGCCTTGACAGTTAGTCATGTATGCTGATACTGAAGTAGAGACTGGTTAGTCTTTTACAGTACAATAAATTTAGCACAGACTGTTTTTCAGGAACATAACTGAATCATCATGAGGTATATGTTCTGACTGTCAAATGGAATGTTGTGACATTCATTCCTGACAGCATGTGCTGAATTGTAGGGTGATTAGTTTTTCTGTTTCAGTAATTTTCTCAGGCTATTCTTCAGGAATCCAACAGCTGAGCTAAAATCCAGGAAACTAACAATTGTACTACATTAAATGAACCTAACAAATAGCCTATTTGTTAGCACCCTACTAAGTGGAAATTAGATTAACTTGTTCAACCTTTATTTTAGGAAATACAAGTACAAGGCCAGCAGACTGGAATAATGTAACAGATGATGTTCAAATCACTATTGAGACATCTTGCTGATTATTGTGTAGGAAAACAACAGAAGTTAGTGCTATGGTTGATTTTTGTTGAGTCTTTCTACCAGATGCACAGAACTAGGTGTTCCTCCATTCTAGGGTGATATAGAAGTAGATGTCGTGACATCTGTGAACGTGAGCATATTAGTACAGGGTTTAATTTGTATAACTGTTTTGCTGTATTAGTTACAATGTTGGATCAGATGTCATGACTTGGAGTAGAACATCTGAACTCTGACTACGCCAGAATTTCAAACCCCATGTAAGTATTACTTGTGCTTTTTGACATTCTTTTATTTTGACTAATGTATTACTTGTCTTTTGTGTGTGTTAATTAGTAACTATATGAAAACTATTTGTATTCGCATAATTAACCCAACGATTATGGATATGGATACTATGTGATGAGACATATGTTTAATATTGTCTCCAGAGGCATTACCAATTCATGGACTAAGGTATTAACTATCCATATACATGTTGTTTATGTATATTGGTCAAGTTAATGTTGTTGTTGTTAGCTTATCATAATTTAAATTTTATTCAAATTATAGGGGTTTAACGAGGAAACATCATTCTCACGAGAAGATCTAGATGACATCCGATCACGTTAGGTCGATGTCTTCATATCTTATCATGAATCTAGTAAACATTAGTTTTTCTTGATTTACATCTATATATTAGAATTCTATAGAGATTTTGTGTATCCCAAATGTCAATGTAAGTATTGTAAGCATTGTACATTTGGTTTTGTAAACAATGTAAATTTGGTATTATGTGTTATGTTCTGTATAAAATACAAATGATTTGATTCTGTCACATAATTTATAGGTTATGTGTAAGAAAAAGATCTAGGTCAGTCAAAAGTGGATTTAAAACAACAATGTAATTAAATTGGTTAAACCCCTCGGTTATTAACACAATCCGACATAAATTGAGGCATATTTCCCTCAGTTATTTAATAAAACCGAGAGGTATGTGGCGCATGCAACATAGTTTTGAAATTAATAAAAATGTTGTTGTTGGGGATAAAACCAGTGTGAATAACACTTTAGCCTCTCAGTTATACAATAATTTAGGGGTAAAGTGGCAAGCGTTCATGACGACCTTCGTTACCTCGCCTCTGAAACTGAGGTTAAAGCCCTTTCGCGTCCGAGGTCAAATCCCTTTTTTATAGTAGTTTGATGATTAATTGATGAAGATGAAATGATGAAATGAATGTTTGATGATGATGATGGTTTTCGCTTAAGAGGGTTTATGGAAATTTGAAAATGAAAGGTTTTGAAAAATGAAAAAGAAAAACTGAAAGTAATTCAAAATGAGCGTGACTTTCCAATTGTGATTCGAATCATGTGTAAAACTTGATTTGAATCACGAGCTATATTTATTAATAGAAAAATACTTTGATTCAAATCAAGTGGAATATCTTAACCAAACCAAATCGAACATGCCCAAATGGTTTCAGGTGTCGAGATTTTGATTCGAATCCTGAGCATATACAAAAATTTTGATTCGAATCATATGGTTCAATTTTGAAAAAAAAACTTGATTAAATGAATTTTTTTCAAATTAAAAAACATTTTAATGATGGAAAAACTTTTCAATGAAAATGAAAATAAGTTTTAATGTTATACATGAATGTAAACAACTTGAGCCATTTTAATCCAAATGCTTAGAATAAATTTTTAATGCATAATGCATTCGATGTGAATGAAAAAAAAATACTTTTACTGCATCAGAAATATAATGGTTATGCATGAATGTATGAATAACGCATATGAATGCAATGAAGAGACAACTAAAGTTGCTTTAAACAAATAAATTTAAAAACACTTCACATAGATGTCCTATCAATCCATAATTAGATTCATGATACTTCTATAAGATTGATATACCACACACCTAAGCTTATGCATGAAATATGTATAAGCAAAGTCTATCTTATGTGGCATACAATCAACAAAATTATGCAATACATGCAACAGAAATATTAATGGATGCTAGTAAATAAAGTAGTTAAGGGATAAAGAAAAGATACATAAAGATATATAGTGGTTCGGCGTTCGTCCTCACTTTGCCTACTCCACTCTTCAATGGTGTTAATTAACCACTGGAAAATAATCACGATCTTCCACTGTTTTGATAAGTTTTGATAAGTTGATGCAGACACTCAAATTGCTAACAAAAACAAGATTCCCAAAGATCTTGATCCAATAACCTCATTATCCATATAACCTGCTCCAAGCATTCGTGTGTGGTTACCCCCCCTGATCCCACCGATTTCTTGTCTCAGCGATGTCCATTAACTGAACGTATATTGGACAACTCCCAACTTTGTATACAAGAAATCTTTCTCTAACACCACCGAAGAAGGGCATTTGCTAACTCTACATTACAGACTATTGATACCTGATCTCACCAAAGTATTCCGTGAAGTATATTGAAAACTCCATTCTTGATCAATAACATGGAAAACCAAACTGTATTCAGGAAATGATACATGCACTTGTTATAAACAACGAAATTCACACAAAAAACATTAGATACCCTAATGTACCACTAGTTTCCTTCAACCACTCAATCATTGGAAATGAAGGTCCTGAACAATGGAATAGAATAAGGATGAGGATGATGAACAGTGCCAGAATATGTCAGAAACCAATCTAAAAACACATAGTGTTAGTCAAGGAATTAGATGAATATGAATAAAGAACACACACACACACACACACACACACACACACACACACACACACACACACACACACACACACACACAGGTTCCCTCAAATTTCCAGGTAAATAAGTCTTGGTTATTAATTGTTATCATGAGCTTTATCAATCATGATGAACACACAAGATTAATTAACTCATTCTCTCTAATTCACAAGCAACAACAACAAAATTTCATAAGAACAATATACAACAAAAATAAGTGAATCTAACATGGATTACACTCAAGAGGTTGTTCTAGAGAAAAAGATAAAGGTTCATGATGATGGGTGATCAGTGCATTTTAATGCACGTTCTTTCATGTTTGTACTTAAGCATTTCTTCGGTTTGCTTTGATTATTTTTATGTTTTAATGTGTTTTCATAATTTATGTTATTTTTGCACTTATTTAATTTTCATATTTAATTTTCAGCATTAGCAGCTTTCGCGAGAAAAATCATATCTTGAGCTAGGAGTATCGGATTGAGATGTGCTACCAGTCGATGGAAAGATAAGAAAAAGATCTACAAATTTTGTTCAGAAGTAGAGAGCTGAATCAGACTGTAGCAGGGTCAGAAAATTCGTTGAAGTTGCAGCATTAGTTTTATTTAAGTTTTGGATCATTAGTTTTGGATTTGAGTTATGTTTTCGATCCAGTTGGGTTGTAAACCAAATTCCTTGTTTTCCATATACCTAGCAGCCACATAATAGGAGGAGGATTACTATTCACGAAATACTTGAAAGCTTTTGCAAGAATTCTCATGAAGAACTAATCGATCCGAACAATTTGCTGTATTCGGGTTCCGATACCTTGAGATTTTAGTAATTCTTATTCAGGTTTTTTATTCCTTTCAATATTAATATATGTATTTTGTTTGCTTAATCCGATTTACATATGTTATATTGATTTAATCCGATTGATTGTGTGATCCTAACTATAGTCACGATTTCGTTTGCTTAATTCGTTATCGAGTCCGTTTAATTCATGTTTGCTTAATTCATGAAACTTAATCCCGTTTTCTTAATTCGGATAATAGGAACATACAACTTATAATATCAATTGCGCTTGTCAGTTGATATTATAATCGAATAGAAATAGTTTATCTGCGGTTGGAATTACTATAGTCGATGATAGGCAAAGATCGAATCAGTAAATTGTTGCTACAACTTATTTCAATAATCACTTATTTTAATCTTTTTTTTTAATGGAATCCTAAACCAACCAACCACCCCCCCCCCCCTTTTGTTCTATCGGTAGATTAATTAAACAAGAATCCTTGAGAACGATATTTGAGTCAATTTGTCGTTAAACTACATTTTTGAAAAACTACTCGTTTTGATCCGCGTGCGACAGCGGATCAACGGGTATAGACACACTAATAAAAGAATACAAAATCACTTCTTTTTCTCTATGGGTTTCACCCATATGCTTCGCACACTTATTACCTTCACCAAAGAAACAACTTTTTAAATCAAGGATAGGAAATGGGTCTTATGAAGCTTTCATCATTCAAATAAAAAATAAATTATTATTCAAATCAATTTGAGCAGGGCTCAAATACGGCTTCAAAAGGAAAGTTGATTCAAATCAATTTTTACACTTGATTCAGATCACATGAGGTTGTGATTCGAATTATGTTTGCTTTTTGATTCAGATCAAATGGTCCATAGATAATTCTCAATTTTTTCACGGCTTATGATTCGAATCATCTCTTACACTTGATTCCAACCAAGCAACGAAAAATCCATATTTTAAGAGTTCTAACTTGAGATTCAAGTTACACCTAATGAAACGACAAGTTAGCCACTTACTAGGCAAAAAAGAAACAATATCATGGATAAAAAATACTTTTACTTAATTGAGTAAGGGGGGTTCTTAGTAGTACATATGACAATAGCCAAAGCAATTATAATACAAATGAAATATGAACAATGTACAGGCACACACATGTTAAATGATAAGTAAATTACAAATACGCAAATAAGTTAAAGGAACTATATTCAATTTGACAAAAACATCAAAACACATAAGCGATAATGTATGATACTATGACTGCACTTTCACTTAAAAGTCTCTATGATTTAATTAGAACTACCGCAAAACCTTTTTGTGCCTAGATAATTGATTATAGACTATTCCAAATCAATTAAAGGGTCTTTTACATGGAGTAACCATTTAGCCCATTAATGTTAATAGAATATCACTTTTGTAACCTTGATGATCGATTATTAGGTTTTCTAATCGATTAGTGACAATGCTATTTAAAAATCTTCCATATTTATACTACATAATCAATTATGTGGATGAATATTCCATTATGAGTATTAAAAAAACCATGAATTATTTCCTTTTTTGAGTCACACTTTGTTCTATAAATTGAGGATTCATTTCTCGTTTCATTTACACTAGAAAAAATAATTTAAATATTTCTTCTCACTTTTGCCTCAGTGCTTTGAGAGTGAATTTTTACCTGTGAGGTATCTTGGTTCTGGTTTGAGGCATTGTTGTAATATATCTTTTGTGAAAAGATTGTTTTGGTTATGAGATAAACCAATTGAAAAGCTCTTGTTTGGTTGTTGAGGGGATTCTAGTAAAACCTTTGTTTGGTTTCTGAGACCAGCCTGTTAAAATCTGGCATTTGGTTCGTGAGTTTATCCTGGTGTTAAAAGATCTTGTTTGGTTTGAGATCGTCCTAGTGTTAAAATCTTGTGTTTTGTTGGGAGGTCTTCGTAGTTAAAACTTCTGTTTGGTTTGGAGGATAACCAATGTAAGACTCTAGTCGGTTTCTAAAGAGGCTTATGGGAAAACCATGTAAAAAAACTCACATCATTAATGTATCTATTCCATATATAGACTAGATATATTAATTGTCAAATATGTAAAAAAAAGTCAAATTTTCTTATAGGGAAATGCTAATGAGTGTCTTAGAGACACTCTTTAAGGCCTTAAAATAACAAGTTTTTTTTATAAAAAATATAGGTATTTAATGCTTCGAAAATTAAAATGATTAACTTTTTATAGAATATTTTCTTTATTTGAAATCCTTAAAGAGTGTCCCTAGGACACTCGTTAGCAAGACCCTTGCTTATAATAATGATCGGAAGATGTAGTTAGTATCCTTAAATGTGTCTATCTTTTGTCTTGTCTACTCTAATTAATTATGATCATTAACCAATTTTGAATGTGTTGCTCAATGCATCTTAATTCGAATATTATTTCTGAGTTTATTTTGAGTCAGTAGGGTTGATTTGACATGTTTATTGTCTTAATTCAATTTACCCTTATAAATAAATTGTGAGTCAGGGAAGACTCTATCGACTCTGGGTCAAAAATCGGTCCAACTCTAGGTCAGAATTTAGTCCAATAATAAACTGAAATGTATGCTTAATAATATTAGAGCAATGTTATTCTTACACTCTAAATATACACCAATACTTACACCAAACATTGTTTACCATATTTATACAATAAATAGTATTCTTTATTTTTTATAAATAAAAAAAAATATATTAAAAATATCTTTATTTTTAAAATTATATTTATAACATAAATATACAATTTATAATTAACCAATTTTATTATTGTATTAACCACAAAAATATATATTATTAACCATATATGTTCCTTATAATTCATTAATCAAGTTTACTACTTCATTAACTAATAAATATCATAATATTAACCAAATTCTGATATTAAAATATAAAATATAATAATCAATCTTTAAACTATATTATATTTCATATTTTAATGTCAGAACTTGGTTAATGTTATGGAATTGATTGGTTAATGAAAATAGTAAATTTGGTTAATAAAATATTAAATTTGGTTAATAAATTATAAGTAAAATATATGATTAATAATTTATATTTTTATGATTAATACAATAATAAAATTAATTAATTAAAAATTTTATATTTATTTATGAAAATAATTTTAAAAATAAATATATTTTTTATAAATATTATTTTTTATTTATACAAAAATTATAAAATACTATTCATCGTATAAATATAATAAATAGTATTAGGTGTAAATATTTAATGTAAAAATTAGAGTAAGAATAACATTATTCATAATATTAATTACATATAAATTTATATAAAAAGATAAATGAAAGAGAATGTATTGTTAAATAGTAATTCAATACATAACCTATATTGAAAGATGTTTTTTTTTTCCTCCAATTTATTTATTTTGAAAGAGTACTAGCTAGAAGTAGTAGGTTAAGAGGAAGGGACAAAAGAGACAGATTATCTGTTTGAACGGCAAAAGAAAATGACATTATTGTAATAATCCAAACTCGCATGTTGGGCTGTCTATTGCTTTATTCCACTTGCTTTGGTACTCACATTTGTCTTTATTTTATTTTTATATTCTCTTCATCGAACCTCTCTATTTCCCATGCCACCACAGGTCCCATGGGAATGAATTGGCCTACCACCTTTGATCAATTACTATCTTTTCATTTTCATTCGAGTAAAGTTACTCCATTCTTTTTAATTTTCATTTTGAATAGGAATATCTTGATAAAGGTTAACTTAATTATTCTAAAATTGTTTTTTTTTTTAATAAAGATGAAGTAGATGAGAAGAGATGTCTCAATTCAATACAACTAGACAAAAGAAATATAAGGTGGAACAACATAACACCCAATTAGCCCACCAGTCGAAGCAAGAATTTGGATTTAAAAAAATATATGTACTAGATGCTATCCAACTTTTTCTATTGTATTTCGTTGCATATATATATTTTATCAACAAAATCTTATTTAGTTTTTTATTTATTTATTTATGATATCTATGTTGTTTGAACTTATTTATGTTTGTTATGGTGAAGAGAAGTTCGAACAAGGTAAAGCCAAGGCAAAGAATGAAGTGGAAAATAAAACCTCCATAACGTTGAGTTTAACTTCAATGTGTATCGCCTATAATCCTTCTAAGTTTTAAAAGAAACATTGATTTTGTATAATATTGATGATGAAGATGATGAAAGAGAAAGAGAGAATCATAATCTATAACTAATTTTTTAATCGAATTTAAAAATTTGTTACAAAATGAAATCTATATCCAAATTGAACTAACTTTCAATTTTATATAATTAGTTTTATACAATTAGATTTTCTAAACGAAATGCAAATAAATTCTAAATGCAACTGAAATGAATTATAATTAATATTATCTCTTAATTCATGTTCAGCTAATTAAAATCAACAACATCAATTTCATTCTTCAAATGGATAAAGTTTTCATTCTTAATTGAGTAGGTCAACACATCTACTAGTTGTTTATGAGTGCTACAATGAACAACTTTAAGCATTTCATTATGAACCTGATTTCTCAGAAAATGAAGATTTGTGTCAATATTCTTGCTCCTTCCATACAACACTAGATTCTTGGCAAGACTTATAACTGATTTGTTGTCAATCATCAACTTCACATGCCTGCTCACCTTGATCTTCAGATCCTGCAACAAGTTCAGAATCCAAACAGCGTGACAAGTAGACAAAGCACCTAAAATATACTCCACTTCACAGGTTAACAATGCAACCACTGGTTGCTTCTTGGAGAACCAAGAAATGAGACCTCCCAGATACTTGAAAATATCCAGAAGTACTTCTTCTGTCAACTTTGTTTCCACACCAATCAGAGTCTGAATAACATATCAGCTCTGAATCAGATTCATTATCATAAGGGAACAAAACTTCATACTTCAGAGTCCCCTTAATATACCTCAGTATCCTGACAACAACTTGGTAATGTGACCACTTTTGTTTGTTCATAAACCTACTCATAATTCCAACTGCATAGTAGATGTCAAATATGTTATTACAGAGATATATCAATGATTCCACCAACTGTTTAAAAATTAAAGCATCTACCTCACCACCCTTAACATCAGAATCCAGCTTGTGATTTGTTTCAACAGGTGTAATTGCATACTTGCAATTTATTAGCTCAAATTTTTTTAGAAGCTCAAGTTCATACTTCAGCTGATGCAAAAGTATACCCTAATCAGAGTACATAATCTCCACCCCTATTAAATAAACAATATTTCCTAGATCAGTCATCTCAAACTCATTCATCAACACCTTCTTGAACTTAGCTATCTCATATGAACAACTCCCTGATAGCAATATGTCATCAACATAGAAGCACACTAGAATCATATTGCTATCAGATGTATGTTGAATATAAACATCATACTCCATCTCACATTTTTTGAATCCTTGAAGCTTAAGAACTGAATCAATTTTTAGATACTAAGCTCTAGGAGCTTGTTTCAGTCCATATAAGGCTTTATGCAACTTGTACATAATCCCTTCTTGATTCTTTTTCACAAATCCAGAAGGTTGTGATACATAAACTTCCTATTGTAAATGACCATTCAGAAATGCATATTTCACATCTAAATGCATCAAAGGCCAATTTCTATTAGCAACTAAAACAAAATCATCAATCTGATTGTTTCATGTCTAGCTACAGGAGCAAACACCTCAAAGTAATCTAATCCATATTTCTATAAAAATCCTCTAGCTACTAATCTTGCTTTATGTTTGCCAATTGATCCATTTGGCTTTTGTTTCAACTTCTAAAATCATCTCACACTAATGGCTTTCTTGTTCTTTGGTAGCTCATTTAACTCCGAAGTCTTGTTTGTTTCTATGGCCTCAAGTTCTTCTTTCATGACCTTCATACATACTTTTTTCTCGATAGCTTATTTAGTACTAATTGATTCAGAGTCTACTAACATGGAATATTGAATGATTTCCCCTTTAAAGTCTATCTCAGTATCTTGTAACATATCAAACTCTGCAAATCTTCTTGGTATTTGTCTGATTCTTTGGGGTCTGTAAGACCCCAATTTTGACCCTAAGATCCCTCATGCTATTTCATCATTTGCATTGGTTTTGGGATCACATCTTGGCATCCTCCTTACCCCTCATTCATTGGGAGAGATCACCAAGCACATTTGATTGTATCATACTCTATTTTTCTTTGTTTACTAACCAAAATACCAAAAATATGTCTATGTATAACTTTGTTCCTTTTGTAGGTAGTGTGTGCATCCACCAATGCCTTATCAAGCTCACAACTAGGGTTTGAGACCCTCAGTGCAAGGATATCAATCAAGATATGGTTCATATTGGTTCTATACATCTTATATGGATCCCCACGATCTTTACTTATCATCTTGATCAAGAAATCATCAAGAGTTTGAAGCTTGTTTGCCTTGGAAGCCCTAATTCGTTTGGGCATCTTGTGTGACCTCCTCAGCAAATTTCTTCAAAATTTTATCAAATATATCAAGGGATACTCCATATTATATCATCTTATACATATATGATCCCTCATGAGTCCCAAAGATCAAGATAACTTCAAGTTTGCAAGTTGGTTCAAGGTGGTTGACTAGAGAAAGTCAACTGCTCAAAACTGGGGTTCCCTAGACAGATCTCCTACAATTTTTGTCATAAGAAAATGCTTCCAAGATAAAAATTAATCTTAATGACATTACAAACAACTTTAATGTTGACATCAAGAGCTATTTTTTCTTGGAAAGTCATTTTTTATGGTGAAAGACTACAAGTCATTTTGTTTATGCCCTAGTTAGGATGCCAACTTTCAAGGACCATAACTTGCTCAGTTTTTATGATATGAAGGCCATCCAAATTTCATGATCAATTTTAAGATGTACTCTACAACTTTTATTCTTTGAGTAACTTCAAATTCAACTTTCAAAGGCATGTTACAAGAGGAAACATTATAGGTCATTTTGGGCTATTACCATTGAACAAGCAATTTTCCCCAACTTCTAAAATGCATAAATCCTTCATTTAAAATCCAAATGAGGTCAAATTTATGACCAAATTGAATAGGATTGAAATATCTACAACTTTGGTGAAGGAACGTTTTTCCATTTGTGTAAGAACAAAAATTGTGATACAACAGATTCCTTGATTTTGATGATAACAAAGGATGAAACCAAAAATGGCACCCTAACGAAAAGTTTCTAAGTGTGCAGGACTCTGATGACATCATCAGATAGAGTACCAGATCAGAAGTATATTATCAAATGATCAGAAGCTCTGAAGAAGAAACAAGTTCAAGAAAGTCAAACTCTGAACTAAACAACAAGTATCAGAAGCATCTTAACAGGAAGTAAGTCCTAGAACCTCTGACTCTGAACAACGCTTTCTGAAGAATCTATTTAGATCAACATCAGAAGCAAGATTCCAAGGTTCTCCAGAAACACAAATACTCTGATTATGGATTTGCTAATCATGAAAGAGTAACGTTGAAGACAAGTAAAGATTTTCAAATGGATTTCCTAATTGAGAAAGAGACGTTAATCTCCAATCTCAATAAAGAAAATACTACTTGTGGTAAGTAGTCATTTCAAGAAGAAAAAGTCATCCTGCATTAGCTAATTATGTGATGGCGTAACTTCATCTCAATATCCACCAGTTTCAACTACTACTTCAACTGATCTATATAAAGGATTGAAAATCATTTCAACATACACATATACGAGGAAAAATCATACTGAAACATCAACAAGAAAAACACTCTTGCTCTCTATCTTCACGAAGCTTTTGCTTATTACGTGAAAAACTCTTGTTCTTAATTTTGTAATACTTGCTTTCTTAGAAGCACTCCAGTTTACATAAATCCTTCTTCTATTGTTTGTTGATTTCCTCAAGTGACTCTGTGTAGTCTGTATACTTGAGAGGGCTAAGAGATTTTGTATCTTAGACGTTGTTTGTAATCTTTCAAGATTAGTGGATTAAGTCCTTGTTGAAGGCGAAATCACCTTGGCCGGGTGGACTGGAGTAGCTTTGTGTTATAAGCGAACCAGTATAAAATCCTTGTGTGATTTTCATTTTGAAAAGCGCTTATTTTTCCAAACAATTCAAACCCCCCCTTTCTTGTTTTTCTCACCTTCAATTGGTATCAGAGCTCCGGCTCTGTTATTGATTTTCTAATCAAACACTTAACCGTGTAGAGAGATCCAGTTCGAGAAAAACAATGGCCCACTCAAATGAAAGAGATTCTTACAATGCCAAGCCTCCTGTTTTTGATGGAGAGAAATTTGATTACTGGAAAGACAGAATCGAAAGTTTCTTTCTGGGTTATGATGCTGACCTATGGGACATTGTCACAGATGGATACAAACCTCCAGTCTTAAATGGAGCTGAAGTTCCCAGAAGTAAGATGTCAGAAGATCAGAAACGTATTTTCAAAAATCACCACAAGGCCAGAACAATACTTCTAAATGCTATATCATACAATGAATATGAAAAGATCACCAACAGAGAGACTGCCAAAGATATACTTGACTCTCTGAAGATGACCCATGAAGGAAACTCCCAAGTCAAGGAGACGAAGGCTCTGGCACTTATCCAGAAATATGAAGCCTTCAAAATGGAAGACGACGAAGCTATAGAGGCTATGTTTTCTAGATTTCAAACTCTTATTGCAGGTCTTAAAGTGTTAGACAAAGGATACACGACTGCAGATCATGTTAAGAAGATAGTCAGAAGTCTGCCAAAGAAATGGAGACCTATGGTTACTGCTCTAAAGCTGTCAAAGGATCTGAACAATATCAGCCTTGAAGAACTTGTTAGTTCTCTCAGAAGCCATGAGATAGAACTAGAGGAGGATGAGCCTCAGAAAAGGAACAAGTCCGTAGCGCTTAAGTCCAGATCTGAAAGACGGAAGCCTGACAGAACCAAAGCTCTCCAGGCAGAAGCTGAAGATACTGACGATTCTGAACCAGAAGACTCTGATGATGAAGAAGAGTTGTCCCTACTAACCAGAAGAGTCAAGCAAGTCTGGAAAAAGAGGAACAACAACTTCAGAAGACCAAGACCCAGAGGGGATCGATCAGAGTCAACTTCAACAGGTAAAGCTAACAAAGATATTACCTGTTATGAATGTAAAGAAACAGGTCATTACAGAAATGAATGCCCCAAGTTGAAGAAAGACAACCCTAGAAAAGAAAGCTTCAAGAAAAACACCTTCAGAACAAAGAAAGGACTGATGGCTACCTGGGATGACAGTGAATCTGGATCATCAGAATCTGACTCTGATGAACAAGCCAACGTAGCACTTATGGCTACCACATCCAGCTGTTCAGACGAAGAATCTGAAGAGGTATTTTCTGAACTTTCTAGATCTGACTTAGAATCATGTTTGTCAGAAACTCTTACTTCTTATCAGAAATTAAAACAAAAGTTTAAAAACGTTAAAGGCTGTCTTAAAGCAAAATTTGAAGAGTGTAGTGAACTTGAGATAACAATTCTATCACAAGAAGATACAATCAAATCTTTAATGTTAGAAAGAAATGAAGCAAAAATAAAATTAGAAGAAACGTTATCTCAAGCACCACAAATTTCAAATAAAATTATTTACAAATATGAAGAAGCCTTTAAGAATTTCTGAAGAATGGGATAGATAGGAGTATTATGGCATCCATGATTTATGGAGTAAGTCAGAACAATAAAAGGGGAATTGGGTATGATCCTAATGAAGATAAAACTTCTGCAAGTGATAAAATTAAATCTCCTTTTTCATATCACTACACACACACACAAGAACACAAATTTAAAAATGCTAGAAGACCCAAAGTTGTAAGAAACTCTGGGAAAACTAATCTAAAAGGACCCAAGAGATTCTGGGTACCGAAAGATAAGATTATCTATGTTGCAGATATCCTATGCAGCGAAGTTCAGACACCAGTCATGGTACCTGGACTCTAGATGCTCGCGACACATGACGGGAAGAAAGTCTATGTTCCAAAGTCTGGAACTTAAAGACGCTGGATTTGTAGGCTTCGGAGGAGATCAGAAAGGAAGGATCAGAGGCTCCGGAACTATTGGTAATGGTACTCTTCCCTCTATATCTGATGTTCTTTATGTAGAAGGATTAATGCATAACTTGTTATCCATAAGTCAATTAAGTGATAACGGTTATGATGTAATCTTCAATCAAAAAACATGTAAAGCCATTAATCAGAACGATGGCTCTGTCCTTTTCACAGGCAAGAGGAAAAACAACATTTACAAAATAAATCTTTCTGATTTAAAAGATCAAAATGTTAAATGTCTAATGTCAGTTCACGAAGAGCAATGGGTATGGCATAGACGCTTAGGCCACATTAGCATGAGGAAACTTTCTCAGCTAACTAAACTCGAGTTAGTCAGAGGCCTACCTAAACTGAAGTTTTCTTCAGATGCTCTGTGTGAAGCTTGTCAGAAAGGAAAATTTTCAAACACATCTTTTAAAAAGAAAAATGTTGTTTCTACCTCTAAGCCTCTGGAACTTCTTCACATTGACTTATTTGGTCCTGTGAAAACAGCATCAGTTAATGGAAAGAAGTATGGACTAGTCATTGTTGATGATTACAGTCGCTGGACATGGGTAAAATTCCTAAAGCACAAGAGTGAGTCTCACTCTGTATTCACCAGTTTCTGTTCCAAAGTGCAAAAAGAATTTGACTCCAAAATTGTTAGAGTCAGAAGTGATCATGGTGGTGAATTTGAAAATAAAGATTTTGAAGAATTATTTGATTCTAATGGAATATCCCATGATTTCTCCTGCCCTAGAACTCCACAACAAAATGGAGTTGTAGAGAGGAAGAATAGGACACTCCAAGAAATGGCCAGAACCATGATCAATGAAACTAATGTAGCAAAGCACTTTTGGGCAGAAGCTGTAAATACAGCGTGTTACATTCAGAATAGAATCTCTATAAGACCTATTCTAGAAAAGACTCCCTATGAACTGTGTAAAGGAAGAAAACCCAACATCTCATATTTTCATCCTTTTGGATGCTCTTGTTTTATATTAAATACTAAAGAACATCTGAACAAGTTTGATTCCAAAGCACAGAAAGGTATTATGTTAGGATACTCAGAACGCTCTAAAGGCTATAGAGTATACAACACAGAAACCAAAATTGTGGAGGAATCAATTCATGTCAGATTTGATGATAAGCTTGACCCTGAAAAGTCAAAGCTAGTTGAAAAGTTTGCAGATTTGGAAATCACTCTTGTAGAATCTGAGAAAACTCCAGAAGCAACTGTCACTCAAGACTCTGAAGAAATTAAATCTCCAGAAATTCCAAGGAAAGTTAAAAGTCGTATTAACGTATCTGAAGATTTGATTTTGGGAAACAAAGATGAACCTGTTAGAACCAGATCTACCTTCAGAACTTCTGAAGATATTCCTCTGGGACTAGTGTCTCTGATTGAGCCTACGTCCTGTGATGAAGCTCTTCAAGATAACGATTGGGTGGCAGCTATGCAAGAAGAATTAGATCAATTCTCAAAGAATGATGTCTGGGATCTCGTTCCTAAACCCAGAGGCACTCATGTCATTGGAACCAGATGGGTTTTCAGAAACAAACTAAACGAGAAAGGAGAAGTTGTCAGAAACAAAGCTCGACTGGTAGCTCAAGGTTACAGTCAACAAGAAGGTATTGACTATAATGAAACCTTTGCTCCAGTCGCGAGGTTAGAATCTATTCGTCTTCTTATATCTTTTGCTATTAATCATTCTATCAAATTATACCAAATGGATGTCAAGAGTGCATTTCTTAATGGTTATATTTCAGAAGAAGTGTATGTCAATCAACCTCCAGGTTTTGAAAATTCAAACTTTCCAGAACATGTTTTTAAACTTAAGAAATCCTTATATGGACTTAAACAAGCTCCCAGAGCTTGGTATGAACGCTTAAGCAATTTTCTTCTGGAACAAAATTTTATCAGAGGGAAAGTTGATTCTACACTCTTCTGTAAAAACCTTAATAATGATCTCATGATATGCCAGATTTATGTTGATGATATTATTTTTGGTTCTGCTAACATCTCTGTTTGCCAAGAATTTTCTAAGTTAATGCAGGCAGAATTTGAGATGAGTTTAATGCAAGAACTAAAGTTCTTTCTGGGAATTCAAATTAATCAAACTCCAGAAGTCACGTACGTCCATCAAAGTAAATATATTAAAGACGTTCTGAAGAAGTTTGACATGACAGAATGCAATTCTGCAAAAACTCCCATGCACCCAACTTGCATTCTGGAGAAGGAAGAGGTAAGCAACAAGGTTTGTCAGAAGCTCTATCGAGGTATGATAGGCTCTCTCCTCTATCTGACTGCTACTCGTCCTGATATTCTCTTTAGTGTCTGTCTTTGTGCCAGATTCCAATCAGATCCTAGAGAATCTCATTTAACAGCAGTTAAAAGAATTCTTAAGTATCTGAAAGGAACTCCTAACCTGGGCCTGATGTATGAGAAAACATCAGAGTATAGACTCTTGGGTTATTGTGATGCAGATTATGCAGGAGATAGAATAGAACGAAAAAGTACTTCTGGAAATTGCCAGCTTCTGGGAAACAATTTAATCTCCTGGGCTAGCAAAAGACAGTCAACTATTGCTCTATCAACTGCAGAAGCAGAATATATCTCAGCGTCACTGTGCACAACTCAGATGCTCTGGATGAAGCATCAGCTAGAAGATCTACAAATCTTTGAGAGTAACATTCCTATCTTTTGTGATAATACTGCTGCTATTTGTTTAAGTAAGAATCCCATTCTACATTCCAGAGCCAAACACATAGAAATAAAACATCATTTTATCAGAGACTATGTTCAGAAAGGGATAGTAACTTTGAAGTTCATTGATACAGAACATCAATGGGCAGATATCTTTACTAAGCCTCTAGCTGAAGATAGATTTCTTTTTATCTTAGAAAATCTGAATATTAAAAATTGCCCTGAGTGAAAAATGGCTCTGAAAAATGTAAAATGTGAATCTGATGTAAACAAATGTACTTCTGCCTCTGACTCTGATACTTCTACCAAGTTAAGGAGATATCTGAGTTAGAAATCTTCAGAAACCAATCCTTTGGTATTCCTGAAGATCAGATACATCAACACGTGGAGCATTAAACGTCTAACCCTAGAACTTCTAGACAGCTGTCAAAAGAAATCATAGGTCAGAACGTTTGAAATCTCCTAGAGCAGTGTGCGTACTGTTGGGATTAGACATTCATTTATTAGCTGTAATCATTTTTCCCCCCAAACGTGCTATTTTGATTTTTGTGTTAACGCTGGGATGTGTGTCGTTTTGCATGTGTTTACTTAGAGTATATAAACACTTTCTCTCACTTTTCACACTTATCACTCTCACTCACTCTAAAACCCTAAACCCTCTCTCAAAGCATTCTCTGCAAGTTCTTCATCAATCTTCATCTTCTTCTTCATGGATGCTCAACAACAAGAAGTTTTTAACTTCTCTCAACAGATGGAATCAAGTTCTAATCTCCAAACCTCAAACACTCAAACACCAACGGTTACTGGTGTCACCATAACCCCTGTTTACAAAGAACCTCACGTTCTTGACCGTGAACGCCACATTAACCTTTCAACCCCCTTTGAAGGCTTGGATGTGTTGTGCGAATCGTTGGTTGATTTCGACAACCTAAGAAGAAATGGCGTTGATCTAACTGGAGAACTGCGTCAACAAGGGTGGGAGAACTATTTCCAAAGGTTGTATGGTCCAATTTACCCACTTCTGGTCAAGGAGTTCTGGAGACATGCAGATGCAGATGACAACTTCATCGTCTCATTTGTTCTGGGAGTGAAGATAGTTATCACAGAAGGATCCATTGCCTCTCTGTTGAATATGGAAAGAAGTGGAGGAAAAAGGATCTACAACATTCCTCCTAGGTCAAAGCGCATAACAGATGTGATAAACCCAACAATCTTCAAACCAAATGTTGAAGGAAACCCATCTAAGAACAAGGAGCTACACCAGAACCTCAGAGTGTGGCTGAAGATTATTCTGGGAACTATCCACCACCGTCCAGCCTCCAACTCTTCTGATTACATTAATGCAGACCAGAAATGCATTTTGTACTGCATCCAGAAAGGTGTGAAGATCAACCTCCCTGCTCTCCTCTTCAGATATCTGAGAGATTCAGTCAGAGAAACCAGGAATAACATGAAGCCCAGATCCTACATTCCTCTGGGAAGATTGCTATCTGACGTCTTCATTGAGCATGGACTGGTAGATGAGCTGGAAAAGACCAAGTTGATGGATGATCTGGCAATTGATGTGGGGAAGCCTCTGAATGCCAGAAACCTCAAGAGTATGGGGATAATCAAGAAAATACAAGTCAAGCCAACTCTGGATACATCTTGGGATTCTTTGAAAGATCAGAGGAAGATGCCTCATGGCCTTGCCAGATTCTTCAAGAATGAGCCCAGAGACGCTGTTGCCATCTATCTTCAGCGTCTGCTGGATGATGGTGTTGACATCTCTGATTTCAGCCTCGATGACTGTCTGGACTCTGAAGAAGACTTAGTCAGATACAAGAGAGGTATTTCTGAGAAGAAGATAGCACCTCCAGCAAAGAAGGCCAGACTTGAAGGAGCTTCTGGAAGCGGATCTTCAGCTCCTCTGCAATTTTCTACTGGTAAGTCTGTTCCTCCTGCTACCTCTGAATTCATGATGGCTTCCTCTAATCCTCTCTCTTCACAACCCATTTATACCACCTCTGACATTACACCCTCAATCACCAGAACCTCCCAACCTACACCAGTTCTAAACATAGCAAGAACTTTCATACCTCCCTCTATACCTGCACAAACTCACCAAAGCACCTCATCTTCATCATCCTCTGAACCTGAATCACCTCCTTATGTTTCCTTTCTTCTGACCAAGAACTTTCTGATCCTGGTTCCCCAACCATAGCCACACTTTATGCTCATAGACTTGCTTCACAACAAACACAAACCACAAAACCTGAAATAACTTCACCACTACAACAAACAACCACCATACCCTCTGAAACTCAACCCTCTGAAATTCAACCATCTGATCCCCACACCTCTGATATCACCCCACCAAACATTCCCGCTGTACCTGAAGCAGACTCTAACCCTTTAGACCTAAATCCTCTTTATGCTTCATCCCCCAGTCTTCAACCAGAAGCAGAATCTGAACCCCAACCTGAGTCAGAATCTGAACCTCAAACCTTGAATCTCAGCCCTCCACCTCATACCTCTGAACCAGAACCTGAACCTGAACTTTCTAAACCTACCCTTAAGGAAGCCATTATGATGATTGCAGAGGCTTCAGTTCAAAAGGTCGATTCTCTGGTCACTAACTCTGAAATCAGTGATGATCCTAAATCTGTAAGGACACACTGGAACAGAGTCATTGGCTGGATGACATCTGAGTCTTTTAGGCTGAAGAGTATCTCTGAACAAGTCAGAAATGACTACATCAGAGATGCTGAGGCAAGACTCCAGGAGAGACTTGCCAGAGAGGCTGAAGCCAGAAGGCTGGAAGAAGAGAGGTTGGCCAAGGAAGCTGAAGAAGAAGCCAAAAGGCTAGAAGAAGAAAGACTTGCTAAGGAAGCTGAAATCCTAAGGCAAAAGGAAGCTGAAGCAAAGGCTCTGGCAGATGCAGAAGCTCAAGCTGCTGCTGAAGCTGAAGCTCAGCAAGCTCTGACTCTGGGGGAGTCATCTTCTGTGATTCCTACGGTTCTTCAGACTCTGAAAGAACTCAAGCAAGATCAGAATGAACTCCGGGCCAGAATGGACAAGCAAGATACTGTCAACGAAAACATCCAGAACATGCTTGCTATGCTGCTTCAGAGAATGCCTCCGCCTCCGAACCCTTAGGCACTTAGGATTATTTTTTTTTGCTTGCCTATTTTTTGCTTCTGTCTTCTTTTGGATCTGATGTTTTTCTTGTTCCTTTTGAATCTGATGTTTTGTTTGTTGCCTTTGTGCTTCTATCTATGAATTTTAAGTTTTTCTCTTTATCTATTTTTTTCTCTTTACTTATTTTTACTATGTCTTTTTGATTCTGACAAAAAGGGGGAGAAAGTAATTATTAGCTCTGATGAAAATATTGTCTAAAACCATCAAGCATTCTGCAACATTTTTTTTATATAAACAAAATTATCTAACTTGGACTTAAGAAATTGCAGAAAATCTCAGAAACCTCTTTACTTAAGAAACTCTGGTAAGAACTTCAGAACCTCTGAACTCCCTAGTACTATCTCAGGGGGAGCTTCTGTCTATCTGATCTATTTTTATTCATGTTTCATCTGCTAATTAAAGTTGTTTTGTCATCATCAAAAAGGGGGAGATTGTAAGAACAAAAATTGTGATACAACAGATTCCTTGATTTTGATGATAACAAAGGATGAAACCAAAAATGGCACCCTAACGAAAAGTTTCTAAGTGTGCAGGACTCTGATGACATCATCAGATAGAGTACCAGATCAGAAGTATATTGTCAAATGATCAGAAGCTCTGAAGAAGAAACAAGTTCAAGAAAGTCAAACTCTGAACTAAACAACAAGTATCAGAAGCATCTTAACAGGAAGTAAGTCCTAGAACCTCTGACTCTGAACAACGCTTTCTGAAGAATCTATTTAGATCAACATCAGAAGCAAGATTCCAAGGTTCTCCAGAAACACAAATACTCTGATTATGGATTTGCTAATCATGAAAGAGTAACGTTGAAGACAAGTAAAGATTTTCAAATGGATTTCCTAATTGAGAAAGAGACGTTAATCTCCAATCTCAATAAAGAAAATACTACTTGTGGTAAGTAGTCATTTCAAGAAGAAAAAGTCATCCTGCATTAGCTAATTATATGATGGCGTAACTTCATCTCAATATCCACCAGTTTCAACTACTACTTCAACTGATCTATATAAAGGATTGAAAATCATTTCAACATACACATATACGAGGAAAAATCATACTGAAACATCAACAAGAAAAACACTCTTGCTCTCTATCTTCACGAAGCTTTTGCTTATTACGTGAAAAACTCTTGTTCTTAATTTTGTAATACTTGCTTTCTTAGAAGCACTCCAGTTTACATAAATCCTTCTTCTATTGTTTGTTGATTTCCTCAAGTGACTCTGTGTAGTCTGTATACTTGAGAGGGCTAAGAGATTTTGTATCTTAGACGTTGTTTGTAATCTTTCAAGATTAGTGGATTAAGTCCTTGTTGAAGGCGAAATCACCTTGGCCGGGTGGACTGGAGTAGCTTTGTGTTATAAGCGAACCAGTATAAAATCCTTGTGTGATTTTCATTTTGAAAAGCGCTTATTTTTCCAAACAATTCAAACCCCCCCTTTCTTGTTTTTCTCACCTTCAATTTGAAGCTTATAGCAAAAGTTATTGAAGTAATGGATATTTGACTTGGTACTTAGAAAATTTTCAATTATGTTTGATTTCCCAAATTTCCACATCAAAATTCATCATAGTCAAAGCTTCAAATGGAAAATTGTTCAACATGAAAGTTGTTCCCCTTGACCTCACCTTTCCAAAAATTCCAAAATCACTTCATTTGGACAAGATTTAAATGACCTGCGCATGGCTACTCTTCATGGTTCCATTTGGATGAATCTCATTATCACTTCTCAATTACAAATGCATGGCTTCGTGTTAGACTTTTAGTACCATTCATGATCATTTTTGGACCTTTTGAAATTATCTCATGGGCCTATCACATGCCCATGCAAGCATGCATATTTTAATTACTATTTTTGGCATTTGAATTGAAGTGTGTGAAAATCAATTGCCAAGCCTATAAATACATGCCTCACTACTCAGAATGAGGGACACCTTGCCCAAGCTTTGCTCCTGCAACCTTCCTACCTCCATTAAAGGATAATTTTGAAGGTTTTCATTTGAAAATCTAGTTTCAATTTCACTTTTGTTTTGAAGTTGAAACTCCAAGAATACAAGCCATTTGAGCTCTCATTTCACCTTCTACAATCAAGTGGAAGCAAGCCCAAGCCAATTGAGATCCAAATCAAGCTTCACCACTGCAAACAGAAGGTAAGATTTGTCAAACTTTCTCTCTTTGATTCTCTCTCAATTCTCCATCATTTCAATTAATTTTTGGTTGGCTGAAGTTCTACCAATGTAGGCAACAAGATTGAGTTACTTTGAGGTTAAATCAAAGCAACTCAGTTCATACTCCTCAATTTTCAATTCCACGTATCTTTCAATATAGTGTGAATTGAAGAATTTTCAGGGCAGATTTGGATTCCTGGTGTTTTTCTCTTTAAATTAGTGTATTCGATTTTTATTTTAGTGAAGGTTGATGGTGGACCAGTCTGGTGAGATCCACTGGAGAAGATGATTGGAGCCCTAGCTCCGGTGGTGCGTTGGCACTCTCCCAACCTTCTGATTTATTTGAAATGTTTTAGTTATGGCTGCTCCTTGTGATTACCATCCTCATTACGCATTGACTGAGGTGTATGTGTGAAGCGTGCACTTGGCCATCAGATCTGTCACCTTAATTAATGAGGGAGATCTGATGGCCCTTGTTTTTTTGTATTTTTTTTCATTTAATTGCCTTATTTTGTTTAATTCATAATAAATCCATTTTTAATCCAAAAAATATGGGACTTTCACCAAAAAATCTTTATATAGTTTTTTCTTCCATATTATGAATTAAAATTATTTTTTGGATTATTTTTGGTATTTTTCATGAATTAAATGTTTTGTGCATATTTTTAATTATTTAAAAATACTTCTGACTTTTTAAAAATTGTGAAATTTTTTGTCTAAGGTCCTTTGACCTTGTTTGACCTAGGATAAATCCCTTGGTCATTTATTTGGTATTTTGAAGGGATTTTAGGTTTTGACCAAATTAAAATGTATTTTAATGCATTTTTTATGTGATTTTTAATTGATTAAATGTTTAAAAATTATGTTGAGCTATTTTGATGGTCTTGTGATGTTTGACTTTCGTTTTGGCCTTGGTCATGATTTATATGACTTTTGTTGGATTAGAACCATTGGATTTAAGGGATTGATGAAATGTACATTTCATCTCCCAAAATGATTGAATGGTTTTGATTTGATGAAATTCCTCTGATGATCAATTTGTGTTTATATCTTCCCCTCTATCTTCATATTCATCCCTATTCTTTCCCATCCCTCCATTTGACCAATGAAATGTCTAATGTCTAAAGGCTAATTGATTCATCAATGACGTTGTGTCAGATGAATCAATATAAGTATGACTGAGATGGGTCCCTCCCATTTTTTTAGTGTGTGGTATGTTTTAGGAGTTTGGTGTCGTATACCAAATCTCTAACATGCATTAACACCTATATTTTTATTACCAGGCCTCAGATAGTTGTGACTTCTACATAAGTCAAATTACGATTTCTTAACATATAGCTAAATTTGACCCTCAAGGCATAACATTCTAGTAAGAGAGATTGTAAGTCTCCCATTCTTCATGGAATTGTATGGAGACTTGACCTTTTTTTTCCTTTCATGAGAGCTAGTGGCATAATTGTTGAATTATCCAAGTTGGAGCCCTTCTCATGGAAGATGTCTTGGTTTAAGAATTCGTACTTGTGAATGAATGGTTTAGTGTTCTCCAAAGAATGACTTAATCAATTAAAAATCACCTTTAACACCACTAACTTTTGACTAACATTTGACTAACTCTTATTCATTATGCTTTTACTTTCAAGTCATTTACTTTATGCAATTTAACTTTCAGTCATTTATTATTCATTGCCATTTACATTTCATATAACTTGTTTATGTTTCAGTCCTTTTCATTTTGCTCATTCGAGCCATATCTTGTGATTGTATATATTTGTTTGTCTATTTTGATCTTGTTTGTGGTCTTAGGACCTTAAAACACCTAATAACAATAAAACCCCTAAAAAAATTGGAGGGCTGTTGGAATTTGATCTGAGCTTTGGGCTTAGAATTAGGCAACATTCCTTGTGGTAAAGGACTTGGCCAATGCCAACATCTGGGACTGAGCTATCTTTGAATTGTGCTTCCATCTGATGCAAGACCTGAGAATTTCTTGGATTCATCTGTTACTTTGTCTTTGTGCTTAGTTGTTATTTTGATCTTGTGTCGGATATTTTGTTATAAGTTGATCACAGAATATTTCGTCTGGTACATTGGAAGACAATGAAGACAATCAAGACTGCTAGCTATTGGAATGCTTGCTTGGATGCGGTCATCTTTAATTGATGCCTTGATTTTTATGATGTCTGGATATTGCTCATTGCTTGATTAAAGTACAAAGGAAAATGGGTTTCTATATGACATTCTTGTCTATTGGATTTCATCCCATTGGTCAGATCTTTTCAACTCTTAACTTTTAAATTTATGCTTAGGATAGCCTCTTCATATCCTCCCACTTATTAAATTTCAAATCTCTCCCTCTTTTCAAAAACTTTTCTTTACTTGTGATTTCAACTTTAGACATTGTTTAATGATTAGAAACTTTGGCCTTATGCCATTGAATTTTCAAACTCTTTCTTAAATCAAATTTGTAAATAAACTTAACCATATTGACTTAAATTTCAAAATACAAAAAGAACTAATAAATCCATTCAAATTTTTGGCCCTTTGTGCCTTTTCTTATCAAACTTTTGTTAAAAGCAATTCACCAACTTATTTGTATGTTGGTAGTAGCCACGAGACCGAAGGTCTTGTCAAACACAAAAATATAATCAATGAATTCTTTTCTCACCCACACACCCTATTTTTTCTCAAACATCTTTTATACCAAAACATATGCACACATAAAAAAGGCTCCCTAGGAGTACCTAGGACACTTTGGCTAACACCTTCCCTCTGTGTAACCAACTCCCTTACCTGTAATCTCTGGCATTTTATTAGTTTTGATTTGAAAACTTCTTATCTTTGGGTTTTGTTCATACTTTTCCCTTTTCCTTTAGAAACAATAAAAGCGCGGTGGCGACTCTGATTTTGATGATGTCAAGTTTATCCATAGCTTAATGGTCATGAATTTACCGCTACAGAAATTAAGTGGTGACTCTGCTGGGGATAAAGAGGTGTATCCTCAGTGGGTTTAGCCTACTTTTTTTATGTGTAGATATATTTGTATATTTGATGTATGTATATATTGTTTATATGATATAATCTATTTGTTGTGCTTGGTGATCTCTGAGTGGTGAGATAAGTTCTATCCCGAACTTGAGTGCAATTAAGATAGCAGGATGATATAGTCATGTTCAACTTGTGTGGAGTAGTCCTTAACAAGTTGGCTTGAGACCCATCTACTCAGTGGAGACCTCTTTGGATTTATTGGTGTCACATAAGGTATTTGTGGATAGGCATTACTTTCTCTGATTTGGGGTCTGAGAAGCTGAGGACCGTAGAACATTTAACCCAACTTGGCCTATTTAGGACGTAGTGCGGAGACTGTTCAGGTGTAGACTTGACCACAGTTATTACGTGATACTACACTCAGACAAGTTTCTCTTGAGAATATTATGGGTTGATAAATCAGTCATCCTAACCTGTAATATTCGATAGATGGGATTAAGACTATGGGCACTTTTATAGAACATGACCTACATGTTTTTACCCTTAGCATACTCCTTTGGGATGGTTCTTAACCTGAACGCATGCTCGTGATCCGTAACAAACCCTTTGATTCTTGGTTGATCCGATCAAGTCTTGTCAATATCAATGGAACTTGGGTGTTGTTAAGGTGAAAACCATAATCCACCAAAATGGATGATTGATCTTGATGATGACTTGATCCATCCATTGACCTTTATTTGTGCTTGCCTTGCTTGTGATCCCTTGTGTGTGATTGTTGCATTCATGCATACATGCGCATCATGACATCCATCATAGAAAATAAATTTCAAGGGAACTAAGGACTTATTTGCAAATATTTTCAGACCATGGATTATGGACGAAGGAACACTAAGAAGTACAGTTTCAGATGTCCTGATTTGAAAGAGTTAAGGAAGTTGTCATCCTTTGTATTAGATCCCTTGGTCTTCAAGAAACGTCATGAGAAGCTCTTATCTGTGTTATCTGCTGATGTGGTTGAAGGACTTCTGAGTGTTTTGGTTAAGTTCTATGACACTCTTTATCGGTGCTTCACTTTTCCAAATTACCAGCTTGTGCCTACTTTGGAGGATTATGATCATCTCTTGGGTATATCCGTATCTGAAAGGGTACCTTTTAGTGGATTAGAGGAGATTTCTAGATCTCATATCATATTTGAAGCTCTCCATTTGAAGAAATTTGAGATTGATGCTCATTTGGTAAAGAAAGGAGGAATTCTTGGTCTGACTTCTGAGTTTCTCAGTGGTAGGGCTACTATTTTTGCTCAAACCGGTAGCATGGATGCTTTTGAAGCCATCTTTGTATTGCTCATCTATGGTTTAGCCTTGTTCCCTAACATTGACGATTTTGTTGATGTTAATGCATTAGAATCTTCTTGATTGGGAATCCCGTTCCTACTCTGTTGGGTGACATGTAATTCTCTTTGCATTTGAGGAATTCTAAAGGTGGTGGTACTATTGTATGATGTGTTTCTCTTCTGTACAAGTGGTTTATTTTGTACTTGCCTCAGACACCTGCTTTTTTGGAGAACAAGCAATGTCTACGATGGTCTCAGAGACTTATGTCTCTCACTAATGATGATATTGTTTGGTATTATTCTACATTGAGTAACTTGGATATTATTGACAGTTTTGGTGAGTTCTCTAATGTTCCTCTCATTGGTACACAAGGAGGAATCAAGTGCAACCCTGCTTTGGCCCGTCGTCAACTTGGGTTCCCCTTGAGAGATAAACCTAATAACACTCAGTTAGAAGGTTTGTTTTATCAAGAGGGTAAAGATCCCTAACACTTGAAGAAAAGGATGATACATGCTTGGCATAATGTGCATAAGAAAGAAAGATCTGAGCTTGGTCCATGCAACTGTGTAGCTTAGGAAGCTTACACTATTTGGGTGAAGAAGAGAGATTTGGAGCTCAAGATGCTATATGCTTGTGAAAGACCTATGTATGTGGTTATGGCTGAGCCATCAACTCTCCCTAACCAATATGTAAAGGAGTTGGAAGACGCACTTGCTAAGATGAAGAAAGAAAGAGATATGTGGGAAGAGTGGTTCCATGTTTTGAGCCGAAAGCATGAAGAGTTACACCTTGAGTCAAAAGACAAGGATGCGCTTATAGAGATTCTTGAAGAGCGAGTAGTGAAAAGACAGAGAGATCCAGAGGGTCTATCTTCCTCTAGTATGCCTCAGCCTTCCGGTGCTTGGAAGAAGATTGTTGATCAACTAGTCCTCGAGAAGGCTCAGATGAAGACATCCTTTGAGTCTGAGATTCGACACATCCGAAGGAAGTATGCACCCGTAGCCAGATCATCTGATGCAGTTGCTAGGGATCCTTAGGATGACATTTTCCTTTTCTCTTGTATTTGCACTTTAGTTTTTGAAATTGTACTCAGTGTAATCCTTCCAAATTTTATGAATAAAAATAGATTTTATGGTTAATCAAATTATTGTTATTATTATTTGTATATATATTTGCAAATAGGACTTCATATGTTCCTTGAAATTAAAAATAATCAAAAACATTGCATTTCATGCATCATTTGCATAACAGGTATCTTCCGCCAGATGTCTTATCAATTCTTCTTTTGTGCATTCAGCCAAGTTAACTCACCGCTATAACACCTGCGGTAATCAACTGAAGAGAATGGAGCATCTAGATCAAGAGATTCGAGAGCTGAAGGATGAGATCACCAGACTTACGACGCTAATGGAGTTTGTCATTGCTGCCCAGAAACAGTCATCACCGTCTCCTGCAATTCCTCCTCCTCAGAGGACCGTTATTTCTTAAATTGCTTTTGCAACTATTCATGTTACTGCTACCAGTCAACTAATTCCTGCTATGCCTGCTGGATTCCCTTGGGGGATGCTACCAAGTTTTATGCCATAAGGGTATGCACCCACGTTTGTTTCTCTGTCGGCATCTAGCCCGGTCATGTCAGTGCCTCCTCCGGTTGCTCACACTCTTCCTCGTGTTGAGGACACTATCTACCACTCTGATCCATCTGAAGGTCCAGATGTCTACGAGAAGATGGATGATATGAAAGATCAATTCCTCGAGCTGCGCAAAGAGTTGAAGACTCTGAGAGGGAAAAACTTGTTTGGGAAGAGTGTTGTTGAACTTTGCTTGGTCCCTAATGTTAAGATCTTGGTGAAATTCAAGGTCCCAAACTTTGAAAAGTACAAATGGAATACTTGCCCGCTAAGCCTTCTTGTGATGTATGCTAGGAAAATGTCTACTCAAACTGATACTAATCAGTTATTGATTCACTATTTCCAAGACAGTTTAACTGGAGCTGCTTTGAGGTGGTACATGGGTCTGGACAGTGCAAGCATCCGTACTTTCAATGACTTGGGTGAAGCCTTTGTCAAGAAATATAATTACAACGTGGATATGGTGCCTGATAGAGATTAATTGAGGTCTATGTCTCAGAAGGATAAAGAAACATTCAAAGAATATGCCCAGAGATAGTGAGAATTGGCTGCTCAAATAAGTCCACCTCTTGAAGAGAAGGAAATGAAAAAAATATTCTTGAAGACGTTGAGTTCGTTTTATTACGAATGTATGATTGCAAGTGCCCCCAATAATTTTACTGAAATGGTAAATATGGGGATGAGGCTAGAAGAGGGAGTCTGTGAAGGACATTTGTCTAAAGCGGAGGTGTCAACTAGCAAGAAGTATGGTGGGAGTTTCTCTAAGAGGAAAGAGGGAGAAGCTAATTCAGTATCACTGGGGAGGCACAGAAGGCCTCATGTCAGAAAAAGTTCTCAACTTCGTCAACATCAACACCAAGTTTCTTTAGTAATTCCATTTTTTCCAACAATCCCAACAATCAATCAGTTCTAATTCAGCAACAACAACCGCAACAAAGAACCAACTACAACAACAATAATCATCACCAACAAAATTTTGAGAGGAAGAAGCTCTCTTTTGACCCTATTCCTATGACGTATGTAGAGTTGTACCCATCTTTGGTACTCAAAAATCTAATCCAGCCAAGAAATCCTCCACAAATCCCTGAGCACTACAATGGTGGTTTAAGCCTGGTCTTCATTGTGCTTTTCACCAGGGAGCCCCTGGTCATGATATATAAAACTACTATCCATTGAAATATGAAGTTCAAAAGCTTGTAAAGAGTGGTATGGTGTCCTTTGAGGACAGAGCGCCAAATGTGAAAGTCAATCTGTTGCCCGCTCATGGTAACGCTTCTGTCAACATGGTAGATGGTTGTCCAGGGAATTTACGAGTTTTTGATGTGATGTGTATCCGAATATCTCTGGTGGAGATGCATAGGAATTTGTGTGAATGTCATTGTACCGGTGTTTAAGACCCTTGAGCGGGTAGTCATTCAATTTGATAGTAGCAGCAACAATAATGTCAATAGATTGGTATCACTATTGGTTATACGATTAGCGGGCCTTGTCCCTTATGCATCTGATAAAGTTGTGTCATATCAATACAATGCCACTATGATTGAAAATGGTCAAAAGGTTCCTCTATCGGTCGCAGATTCAGTGGTGAATATCACAGATATAACAAAGGTGACCCGTAGTGGTCGTTTGTTCAGTCCAGTTTTCCCTAAGGTGGTAGAAGATGTTTCCATGAGTAAGAAAGCAAAGATTCCTATAACAAATCCAGTTAGTACTTCAACATGTCAGTCTGGTGAGTCCAGTAAGTTGAAGACTAACAATGATGATGAGGTGTTAAGATTAATAAAAAGAAGTGAATTCAATGTTGTGGAGAAGCTGCTCCAGACGCCATCAAAGATCTTCGTGCTATCATTGCTAATGAATTTCGAAGCACACAGAGAGGGATTGCATAGAGTGTTGGAACAAGCCTATGTTGAACATGACGTTATTGTGGATCAGTTTGACCACATAGTTGCCAACATCACTTCTTGTAACAATTTGAATTTTTGTGATGAAGAACTTCCTGAGGAAGGCAGAAATCACAATTTGGCATTGCACATTTCAATGAACTGTAAGGAGGACACTTTGTCCAATGTATTGGTTGACACTGGGTCATCATGGAATGTATTGCCAAAATCAACTCTGTCAAGACTCTCTTACCAAGGCGCCCCAATGAGGTGTAGTGGCGTAGTTGTCAAAGCATTCGACGGTTCTCGTAAAACTGTCATTGGAGAAGTGGATCTTCCGGTTAAGCTAGGTCCGAGTGATTTCCAGATTACTTTTCAAGTGATGGATATCCACCCGGCCTATAGCTACTTGTTATGGAGGCCATGGATTCATGAAGCTGGAGCAGTAACATCTACTCTACACCAGAAATTGAAATTTGTGAAGAACGATAAGCTTGTCGTTGTTGGTGGAGAGAAGGCATTACTGGTGAGCAATTTATCATCTTTCACATATGTTGATGCCAAGGAGGAGGTTGGAACGTCATTCTAATCCTTATCTATTGTTGATGAATTAAAGAAAACTGGTGCACTCATGTCTTATTTGAAAGATGCACGAGACGTTATTCAGGCTGGCAGTATTGACAAGTGGGGCCCTGTTGTGGAGATCGCCGAGAACAAAAAAAAGGCAGGGCTAGGATTTCAACCAAGGCCATTCAACGCAAAAGCCAAAGTTATGCAACCAATTTTCCAGAGTGGAGGGTTCGTTCATGAAAATGATAAACACTCAGTTGCCATTATTGAGGACAGTAATAATGAAGATGAAGCTTGCGCCAATTTTGTGACGCATGGCCAGATTTGCAACAACTGGGTTGCTGTTGACGTTCATGTTGTCATTCATCATTTTGTTAGCTCATATTTTTGACGCCCACCCTGAATTACCAAAATTGGAAAATATGCGCAGCTGATTTCGACCAAGAAGTAGTATTCGACCAGCTGGAGGTGAGTAGGCTTAGCTAGTTGGATAAAGATCAAGCTTACAGCTAAAACTTCAGAGCAGTTCTTTAGAGAAGTGGTTAAAAACGGTTTTCGATCAAAGATTCAAAATTTAAATAAAGGAGGGAATTTCACCTTCGTCAGAAACCGTAAGAGCACACGTGGAGCAGGGTGAATGAATGCGTGCATGCAGGGCGCCACATGTATCGACGTGATTGAAGGACCATCAAAGAGGTTATTTCGATCCAGTATAAATATAGGGTTTTAGTGTTACAAAAGTGTGTGTCAAATTGTGTACAAAAATCTACAAATTTACTAAGTATTCGTATGAAGAAGAATTGTAAAACGCAGAATGTATGTTGTCTACACCATTGTTAGTTATTTCAAAGCAATATAAATTTTTCTTTACTTTTTTTCCAGAAACATACTTCCTTACTTCTTCCTTTCAAACACCTTAATTTTACTTTGTCATTTGCAATTTTAAGATCCTTTCGCTCTTTTACCTACATTCAACATTTATTTTACGGTCTTAAGATTCCAGTACTTGCAACCTTTACTTTATCATTTTAAATCCTTTATAATTCATGTTGTTTACTTCACTTTTCTTTACTAGTTTTAAACGCCGATTTAAGATCTTTTTCGTTCAAGTCACCCTTTGTCCTTAGTTTTCTTTAAAACTCTGATCTGGCGTTTAGTCTTGATTATTTGTTACTACCACATTTACAAAACACTTAGTACATGTCCTAGGATCAATCTGATCGATCCTGCGAGCAACCAAGTTTAGAAATTTGGAAGATCAGCGGTTGTTTACCAATTTTCGAGGTAAACAAATTGGCACGCCCAGTGGGATTGGTGCTAACGTCATATATCGTGTGTAGTTTTGATTGCTAAGTTTTGTTTGGGAAAAGATTCGTTGTATGATTTTAAGAAGTGGTAAAATAGCCATAAACGACGAACGACCAACAGGGAGAGAATCCCGTACGAGGATGGCGAATATGAATCCGCCAGACACTCAAAATTCTCAAAATCCACCAACTAGCAAAATAACGCCCTCTTCTTCTTTGATAGGGGCAAACACGGCCACAACACATGTGTTCGAAGTAGTTCCGTCTACGGTGAGTTCGATGCCTACGCATTTGATTTCCCATTCTGAACCAATTTTAACTTACATTGGGCCTAGGGGACCTTCTAACACTCCTTCACCAATTAGGGACATTCCAAACAGCTCGTTGGTACCCCCTGGTTTCTCAATACCATTTGGTGGTCGAGAGCAACCGTATAGAATGCCAACTTCAGTGATAGCTAATCTACAGAACATGAGTTCTACTTTTTCGGAACCGGAGGTTAACATAAATTCACCAGTGCAAGGGTCCGGGATAAACGTGGGTCGGACCAATCAATCGTTAGGTCTGAGACACCCAACACAACTACCTACTCTTACTAATAATTCTGCGGCGGCATGGAGGAAACAGATGGACGAAAGCAATCATGAAATGGTCCAAATGTTAACTCAGACTTTGACCACTATGCTAAATCCTCTGATTCAGAATACGACTCATTCGAATCAACAGATGACAACATAAGTGGACCGAATGTCTGAGTTTCTTGTATACCTCAGCACCAGCATCCCCTTCCTAGGGATTGGGTAAGAGAGAATCAAGAGCCCACGTTTGAGGAAGACCTCATCATTAACCAGATCCCACAAAACCAAGGGGGAGTAGTAGCACCCCCTAGGATTGAACCACATGTACCCAGGGAACTAAGGGTGTTAATGGTAAATAGGAATCAAAATGCTGATGATATCATATGTCAAGTTCGACATGATGATGTGGCAGCAGATAATAACCTAGCAGTTATAGTCTAAATAATTATGGTTCAAAATGGGGTAAATTTTGGCCTTAGAAGACCAAACTATACTTTGCCTTTAGTAGTGTATATCTTACAAGCGGAAGCACCCCTGAGGACCAAAATCCCCAAATTCATCAAGTTTGTTGGGGATACTACTGAGTCTACTATTGAACACGTGGCGAGATATTTAATCAAGGCTGGAGATATGTCAAATAACGAGAGCCTTCAGATGAAATTTTTTCCAAGTTCTCTTACGAAGAATGCTTTCACATGGTTCACAACCTTGCCCCAAAATTCGATCCACACATGGAACCAACTGGAAAGTATGTTTCATGAACAATTCTACATGGGGCAAATGAAGATAAGTTTGAAAGAGTTGGCTAGTGTCAGACAAAAATTCACTGAGCCAATCGATGACTATTTGAACAGATTTTGACTACTCAAAGCCATGTGTTTTACGTAAGTATCAGAGCATGAACTGGTCGAAATGGCTGCTGGGGGTCTTGACTATTCGACTAGAAAGAAATTGGATACTCAATACCTAAGGGATATGGCCCAGTTAGCTGATAGAGTTCGACAGGTAGAACGTTTAAAGGAAGAAGAGGCTAGGACAAACAAGGGTAAAAGGGTAGCCTATGTCGATTTCAGGAAAGATGACGAAGGTTCATGTTATGAAGTTCCAGACTTCGGCGACAGTGAGATCGACCTTGCTGAATTGACACAAGGGCCACCATATGCGTGCAAAGTTTTAGCTCCTTTGAACGGAAAGAACCCTGTCGAACCTGAAAAGAATGATAGGTTTCCTAAGAAAACATATACGTTCGATGTTACAAAATGTGACGAAATTTTTGACTTACTAGTCAAAGATGGTCAGATGATAGTACCTCCAGGTGCTAAAGTACCCCCTTTAGAATAAAGAAAGAAACAAGGATTTTGTAAATACCATAGTTTTTTGGGTCATAAAACGTCTCAATGTTTTCTTTTCAGGGATCTTGTATAGAGTTCCATCCAGGAAGGAAGACTCAAGTTCGGTGACAAGACATGGATCCAGATGAAAATTGACTCCGATCCTCTACAGATAGCTAAGGCTCATTATATTGAGCCAAAGGAGGTGAACCTTATTGAAGTCGTTGATGATTTCTGCATAATCGAAGTCACTGAAGATTTCGTTAATGGGTCTGTCATGGCTAGAGTTCATGAGTACTTCGAGCAAGCGCCTCTTGGTGATTTCTCCCAAAAGGATACAGAGGATGTCAACAAAGAAAATGTTGAAGTCTCAGATGTCGAGGGTGCTGGAAGTTCAAAGTTAATGATGATCACTAAAGAAACCACTGATAATTTCATCCAGATGGACAAGGCCACTGACGGCCTTCAAAAACAATTCCAAATGTTGGATATTAGTGAGGATATCCCCATGAAGGTTAATATGGTGGAGTTATCTCGAGAAATCTCCATGGAGGTCGATGATGAATGTCGAAAAGAGGAGTATAACATGGCCATCTTCCCTCAGGAGGAAGAAACACTGTCGGACTTCCTTTGGAGGTGTTAGAAAAAGAAGTCGAAAGTTATGTTATGCCCCAGGTGCAGTGCTGTCTTCGACCAAAAGGCAGCTCACAATCTGGAAGGAGTTAAGAGAGTGAATCTCCAAGATGGCCATAAAGCCATCCATGATAATCAAGCGGGAAAGCCATAAAGGTTTTTCAATCCCATGAGATTTCAAGTAAGATGGCCGGAGAAAATCAGGTGGTTGTCGAAGATGAATTGTTAACTGACAACTTCGACTCTGGTTTGGAGGATTCCTTTGACATTTTAGTCGGAGTAGTGTCCGTAATGCCCAGAGAATTCGATCGGATTACTGAAGTCGACGACAATGATAGTATCACAGAAAAGGAAATGGCCGCTCACAAGGCGGTCTGTTACTATGTAATGAATAATGGTTGTGTCGATGAGCATAATGCTTTTTTCGAAAGACCTAGTGAGGCCATGAAGAGCCACCTGAAACCCCTCTTCATCACTGGAAAAGTCAAAAACATCCCAGTTAATAAAATATTGGTAGATTGTGGAGAAACTGTGAACTTAATGCCTCACCGCATGTTAGGGAAAATTGGAAAATATGACACTGATGCCAAACCTTATAATATGGTGTTAACCAACTATGAAGGTAAAGTAGGTTCCACCCTGGGGGCTATCCAAGTCGAATTAACTGTGGGGACGGTCACCAGGTCCACAATGTTCATGATTGTGGAAACAAAGGCAAACTACAATCTGTTGCTAGGAAGAGAATGGATCCATGGAGTTGGAGCAGTCCCATCTTCGATGCACCAGAGGATAATAATTTGGCGCCCAGATGGCATCGTCGAAAATATAGAGGCAGATCAGGGGTACTTTAAAACCCCTATTAATCATGTCGACAGGCGCCAGTTTGACAAATACATAGCCATTATAGCTCCTTGTGATTCGGCTGAGTTTGCGTTTACCCCTGACGACAACGCCTATTATTCCTTGTCACTACACCCTCAATATGGGTTTCGGTGGGACAAAGAGATAGTAGGCGAAGACAACTTCAGATATTTAGGAGTATCTGGAATCGACCCCATAGGATGGGGAAGTGAATTCAGTGATGATGACTAAGTTTGCAACTTTAAAGAGGATTTCGGCTTACATAGCCAAAAGCAAGCAACAATTGGCCTTAGAGGCCGAAGTAAAAAATATGGTTGTCAAAGCTAGTGAAGTTTCTCCATCAATAGGTCCCGGGAAGGACTTTGACCCAAGACCACCTAACGAAGGTCAAGACGAAGAGCAAGACCATAGGCTTGATGCGATCTACGACAACAAGCCTTTGGGTTTCAAGAAGGATCCGCTAGCAATAAACATTAAGATGCTGGCTCAGGATCCCCTCGAAGAAGTGGACTTGGGAGAAGGGGTACTAAAAAGGCTAACTTACATAAGCGCCAACCTTCATCCTCAACTCAAGATCGAAGTGCTCCAGTTGATGAAAGAGTTTAAAGACTGTTTCACATGGGACTATGACGAAATTCCTGGTTTAAGCAGGGAGTTGGTCGAATAAAACTGCCGATCAAACCTGGAAAAAATCCAGTGAAACAGAATCCAAAGTGATTTGCTCCAGCAATACTGTCGAAGATCAAGGAGGAGGTTGAAAGGCTTCTTTGTTGTAATTTCATTCGCACAGCCAGGTATGTCGAATGGTTAGCTAACTTTGTGCCAGTTGTAAAGAAGAATGGTACGTTAAGGGTTTGTATAGATTTTAGAGATTTGAATACTGCAACCCTAAAAGATGAATATTCAATGTCAGTGGCGGAAATGTTGGTCGATTCTGCCGCAGGCTATGAATATCTAAGCATGCTTGACGGGTATTATGAGTATAATCAAATATTTATTGCTAAAGAGGATGTCCCAAGAACGACATTTCGTTGCCCCGGAGCCTTAGGCACCTAACAATGGGTAGTGATGCCTTTTGGTTTGAAAAATGCTGGGGCGACCTACCAAAGAGCGATGAATTTGATTTTCCATGATTTTATACAAACTTTTATGAAAATCTATATAGATGATATTATTGTTAAGTCCATTAAGTCATATAGACCACCTTCGAATATCTTTCGAGAGAATGAGAAGATATGGTCTAAAAATGAACCCTCTAAAATGCGCATTTTGTGTGCAGGCTGGGGATTTTTTAGGTTTCGTGGTCCATAAAAAGGGGATCGAAATAAACCTGAATAAGACCAAAGCCATCATGGAAGCAAAAGCACCATCAACGAAGAAAGGTTTGCATTCGCTGCTGGGCAAGATCAATTTCTTAAGGAGATTCATCTCAAACCTTAGTTGTAAGATGCAAACATTCTCGCCTTTGCTTCGACTCAACAAGGAAGTGTTTGAATGGGGGCGGGCTCAACAAAAAAGCGTTCGATAAGATTAAAGCGTACTTTATCCACCCACCAATCTTAATACCATCTTGCAGAAATAAAAGTATGAGATTGTATATATCTGCATCTGACAAAACCTTAGGGAGCATGTTAGCGCAAGAGGAGGATGATGGTGTCGAAAGAGCCATTTACTACCTCAATAGGGTTTTAAATGATGCAGAAACTAGGTATAGCATGATCGAAAAATTATGTTTATGCTTATATTTATCCTGTACAAAATTGAAGCATTATATCAAACCTATTGACGTGTATGTTTCATCTCATTATGATATTATTAAACATATGTTATCCAAACCAATTTTGCATAGTCGAATTGGGAAATGGGCATTAGCATTAACTGAGTTTTCTTTAACATACACGCCATTAAAAGTTATGAAAGGACAAGTAGTGGCAGACTTCATAGTCGGTCACTCCATTGATGCCAACATATTGAACTACGTTGAATTAGGGTCGTGGAAGTTGTACTTCAACGGATCTAGTCATAAAAATGGCACAGGTGTCGGGATCATAATTATTTCTCCTAATAAAATTCCAACAAAATTCCAGTACAAAGTAGAAGGTACTTGTTCAAATAACGAGGCTGAATACGAAGCCCTCATAGCAGGACTTGAAATGTTGTTGGAATTAGGGGCAACTCAAGTTGAGATAATGGGAGACTCGGAGTTAGTCATAAAACAAATCACGAAAGAATATAGATGTGTTAAGGAGAATTCGATCATGTATTCATAATCGCCAACCGATTGTTAAAAAAGTTCAAAATGGTTTATATTCAACATATACCACAAATAGAAAACATGGTAGCTAATGATTTAGCTCAAATTGCATCCGGGTAGAAAATTTTAAAGGAAAAGTTTCAAAAAGTCATTGAAGTCAGGGGAAAGGCTATGGAAACCAGATTAATTCCTTTAGATTTAGAAAAGACGAAGCTAGGATGTGCTGATGAAGGAAATTTCGAAATATTACCAATAGACAGTTTGACGGATGGAGACTGGAGAAAGCCAATAGTGGTATACTTGCAAAATCCCACAATGTCTACTGATCGAAAAACCAGATATCGAGCATTAAGTTACGTTCTTTTGGGTTAAGAGTTGTTTACGAAATCTCCTGAGGGAATTCTGCTTAAATGCCTTAGTGAGTTAGAGGCATACTTTGCCCTTTTGACTATGCATAGTGGAGCGTGCGGGGCACACCAAGTCGGTCATAAGATGAAATGGCTCTTATTTCGTCAAGGGATGTATATGCCTAACATGTTGAAAGACTGTATTGAATTCGCGAAGGGTTTCCAAGAATGTCAAATGCATGCGAGCATACAACATGTCCCTGCAAGTGAATTACATTCTATCATCAAACCTTGGCCATTTAGGGGTTGGGCTTTAGATTTGATTGGAGAAATTCGGCCTCCATCATCTAAAAGTCAAAGATATATATTGGTAGGAGTTGATTATTTTACAAAGTGGATTGAAGCCATACCCTTACCAAAAGTGAACCAAGAGGATGTGATCGAATTTATCCAAAAAACATATTATTTATAGGTTTGGAATTCCAAAGACAATCACAACGGATCAAGGATCAATATTTATTGGTAGAAAAATGCAGGAATTTGCCAAAGAAATGGGCTTCAAATTATTAACGTCAACACCCTATTATGCTCAGGCCAATGGACAAGTTGAGGCTTCCAATAAGGTGATCATTAGTTTGATTAAAAAGTGTGTATGGAAGAAGCCTACGAATTGACACAAAACTCTGGACCAGATTTTGTGGGCATGTCGTACGTCCCCTAAAGAGGCTACTAAGTTGACCCCCTTTCACCTAACTTTTGGCCATGATGTTGTTTTGCCAGTAGAAGTTCACCTACAATCCCTAAGGATTCAAAGGCAATATGAACTCCCAACGGAATCATATTGGAGCATGATGTTGGATGAATTGGTTGATTTAGACGAGGAAAGGTTAAATGCCTTAGAATTACTAAGGCAACAAAAGAAGAGGATAGAAGTTTCTTATAATAATAAAGTGAAAGTTAAAAGTTTTGCACCCGAAGATTTGGTCTGGAAAGTAATCCTTCCAATGGATCGAAAAGATAGAGCTTTGGGGAAATCGTCCCCAAAATGGGAAGGCCCTTTCCAAATATTACAGATATTCTCTAATGGTGCCTATGAAATCGAAGAGCTTAGTGAAGATAAAAGGATTCTAAGAGTAAACGGGAAATATTTGAAAAAGTATAAACCGACAATCCAAGAAGTAAAAATAAGAGACGAGTAATCACATAAATGAAACAAAGCCAATATGGTAAGAATGCCAAAATGGTGATATTGAAGTCATAGGTCCAGAAGACCAATATTCATTACAAAGAGAAATTCCATTATATTGCCAGATAAATAAAAATAGCACTAAAAAGGAAGGTTAGCCTTGATATGAAGATACTTGGCCTTAAGGAGCTCCAATCGTTTATCGCACAAAGATCTCTTTGATCGCATAAGTTTAACGTCCGAATCAAGTTGTCGAGCCTTTTCAACAAATTCCATGCCAAATGAGAGCTCCTAAGCCATCGAAGCTTTGTCAAACTCCAATAGTTGATGTTTGTCTTTTTCGGCATCAGAGATCTTCATTTGAAGTTCTTCTATTTGTTGCCTCCAAGAAGCGATGTTGCAATTGTGAGCATCAACCTTTTCCTTATTCTTCTGTTTGGTCTGTTCAACTGCATTGCCCTATTGGTGGATTCGGTAGCAGCATCCCAGGCAGTAGCCTCAGAACCAGATTTTTTCTCTATTTCCCCTGTAAGTTGAGGTAGCAACTTATGATCTGCAACAACTTGGTCGATCATAGTTCCTATCTCCAAAATAATGTTTGCCACTTCGGGGGAAGCCTCTAGTAGTTCAACTTGAAGAAGGATCACCCAGCAACAATAGAAACAACTCACCCTTGAAGATTTTGTCTTTGATCTTAGAAAGGACTTCACCTACAGGGGTGCTCGAAGGTTGATCTTCAGACACTGAAGTATTATGGCTTTGGTCAGAAGAACTCTCCCTGCAATTTAGCATAGCCTTCAAATACTCAAGTGGCTGACTTCGCTTCAAGATAGCCAATTTTTCTGCAGAAAGGGCCCCAACGTTACTCGACGAAACTTCAACCGTCAGATTGTCAGCCATAACAAGGATTTGAGTTCAAGCATGCTCTTCGCCTGCATTAGCCTTTCCTTATTTTTGGCCTTCAACATTATCAGGGTTAATGGCGAGATTTCCTTCGTCCACATCCTCTACAACCATGTCTTCGACGCCCCATCCTTCTCCCTGAGGTTCATTCAGTCCTTCAGCTGTATGTAAATCATCCCTAGGGGTTTCCTCGTCTTCAACTAGCTCATCCTCAGCCATAGGGTCTGGATCACCTTTGGCCCCATCTTCATCGCTAGAATCGGTTTCATGACCAGAGTCACTGGTATGACAATGTTGAGTAGCAGTTTTTGATGGTGAAGCATCGAGGTCACTAGGTAGAGGTTGATTAATCTCACTTATAGACCCCTTTTCAGATGATGGTCGATAAGTAGGTTCGCCAGCGCTATTCAAAACATCAGGCGCAGAGACAGGCATGGAGGAAGCCATTTTCTTGGGTAGAATGACAGTGCTCACACTACCCTAAAATCAATATGATCAGAAGGTATAAATGGCTAAAAGAGGCAAACAAGTTAAATGAAGTAAGGAGAAGTGTGTTGTACCTTATCACCTTCGACCCCAGGGCTAGAGTTATCGCTCTCACTTTGGGCTGCTGCTACTTTTGCCATTTCCTCAGGAGTAGGTTCTTGGATAATAAGTGCAGCAAGCCTTTTTCTTAGAAGTTTGACTGGTGGTTGGTCCGAAGCATCAGTGGCCTTCGGCTGTGACTTACTTTTCTTAGAAGTGAGGTCGAGAACAAGCGACAAGTCATCTTTGTCAGATTCTACGATGATGGGGGCAGCGGCAGGTTTTTAGATTCTTAAGGGACTCACCGGAGGTTTTCGAGCAGCCTGAGCCAATAATGAAATATTATATCATCAATGTATAACGTGGACAAAAGAACAAGGAAAAAGGGATACCTTTACAGGTTTGCAGCCTCCTTTGGGCTTCGACTCGATTCGTCTTTTGTTGGTGTGTTTCTTGGGGGGGGATCTTGATAGCTAAACAAGAATAATATAAAACGACCAGTGTTATCTGAAAGAAAATAGATTGTCAAAAGGAATATACTTCGAAGGAAACCTCATGTGTCACACTTTCATATATGTCTGATTCGATTCGGACATCTTCGATCCCTATATGAAGATGCCCCTTGAAACTGCCTAAAGTATGCTTAGTCGAAACCACCCGCTGAGCCTTTTTCTGAGATTGTTATCGGAGTATTTTAATAGAGTCTCCACAAATAAACCAATTTGGAAATTGGGGGGGGGGGGGGGGGCAAGAGCCACTCTGAAGTCAGCATTTGGCAGTGGAGGAAACTTTAGGGGAAATAGTTCAAGATCCATTTCATAGAATTTCTCGTGAGGAACGTATGAGGGAATCTTTAAGGTTTCTATTTTCTTTGAAAATTTCTCTTTAAGCGTAACAGCTGCTTCGCGGATGGTTCAACTAAGATCATCAGGTCGATAGGTGATCGCTCTATTCGCAAGTGCACGAATCACGTCAGAGTAATATAAAAGATTATCGATCCTGCATAGACCAAATCGTCAATCTATCGATTACTATTGTTATGATGTTTATCTAAGGCGGTACTGTAAGACCCCAATTTTGTCCCTAAGATCCCTCATGGCATCATATCATAACATTGCATTGCCTCAAGGATCATGGTGCACCTTGCTTCCTTCCCTGTGGATGGGTTATCTTTTTGAGAGTGATTCTTGATCACCAAGCATGTTTGCATTTGTATATCATTGCTTTTCTTTTTAATCACTAACCAAAAGTACAAAAATATGTCATCTAACATTTGCCTTACAGATAAAGCAATCACAGGTCAAAGCAGTTAAAGGCATTCATTGAGCAATAGATGGTGGTCATTCTTGAGATTTGAACCCCACAATCATTCACAAGAGTTCATATGAGCTATGATGTCATGTTGAAGCAAAATCCCAAGTGGTAGAGGCTTGAATTTCATCAGAACATCCTCCAGTCATCTGAAGACTTAGAAAGTCAACTGCAAAGTCAACTGTGGATTTGGAGGTGGGAAGTGATTAGAAATACTTCATTCATGTTCAAACAAGTCTCATTTGACATTTCAAACATTCACATTGAAGAATTTAAAGTCAGGTCAAAACTTTCCAAAAATAGAAAGTGACCTATAATTTGAATTTGCCAAAAATGGAAAGGTTTTAGCCCAACTTCAACTTCAGATTACTTCATCAAGAAAGCTTCAAATGAAATTTTGTTGAACATGAAAGTTGTAGATCTTTCTCTCCGATTTCCAAAAAGTCCAAGATCATCAATTTCTCATGTGTGGTTAAGGAGATATGATGAAAACATGGCAAACTATGCATGGAACTTCAAATGGCCATAACTTTTCAACCAAAGCTCCAAAATGAGTGACTCTTTTTGCATTGTTCTTCTCTTGACCTCTAATTTTCAAATCATGCATCACATTACATGAATTGTCTTCATATGATCACTTATTAATCCATTGGCTTTTTGGAGGGAAATCATAAAATTCAAATTTGGTGCATTATTTGAACATTTTGCTATTGCCATTGGTTCCAAAATTGGATTTTAAGTGAAAATGAAGGGAATTCGTGTACTGTTCATACATGCACTCCATGCATGAGGGTGAAAAGCCAATTTGCACATACACCTTAAAAGTGATTAATTCCAATTAGCTTTGGCCTAAACAAGTTTTAAACAGGATTAGCATGGCATATATATTGTAAAGCATAACTGTTTTTAGCATTAACATGAAAATTCAGATTTAGATCCAAAAATTCTTCAAACTTTCCTCTCAAACTTTTTTGCAATTTCTTCAAACAAAAGCACACTCCATTGCTTGATTCATGATCCTGAAGTGTTCTTGAGAAAAATTGGACGTGGAACCAAGAGAAATAGTGCCATATTGAAGCATACTTGAAGATGGAAGCATCCATGGTGATTCTAAATTCTGGTGGATTCGTGCACAATTAAGCTCCAATTTCTCCTCCAATCATCTATACAAGCATCATAGAGGAACATTTGAGCTATCACAAGCCTTGAATCAAGCCAATTCCAGATCTGCTCTTCAAGAGGTCATGAATCGATTCTCTTAATTCTCAAATTTATTATGATGTTGTTGTAGATCTTGATATGCTGGTTATGCTGAGCTTTGAATCATGAATTTTGGTGCAAAGTTGACTGAGTTAGGTGGAATTAAAGTTTCATGTATGAATGTTGTTTGCTTCGATTTGATCTGGATACTTGAATTTAAGTTTAGCTATGCATGGATTTGTGATCTATGATGAAAGACCTACATGTTAGTGTATCTAATTTTGATTTCTGGAGATTTTGTTCTTGATGTATGATGAACATTCACTGTTCATGTGTTGCGCGATGAAGAAGATGAGTTTCAACCTTCGGCCACGCTTTTGATCCTTTTGGAAACGGTTTTCTGGTTTGCATGTGTTAGTTTAGGGCTTGTTCATGTACTGGTCCACGTGTTGCTTCGCTTGCACTTCCATTGGCTAACATTCGTTTGACTTGCACACTCAGCGCTTGACCATGCCATGTCACTTTAATGAAACGGTGCGTTGCACCTTGGCGCTTCTTTCATTCAAATTCGTCTGTGGTTCGATCCTTGGCTGCAGCGAAATTCAAAATGCTTTCATTCTTTTTCATTTTCCCTCCATATATTCCATGCTATGCTCTTCATGTTTTTTTAATTTTTTCTCATCTTTAAAAAATCATATCAATTTGAATATTGATCCAAAAATTACCAGGTTTTTTGCATTGTGATCCTTATTCTCTCTAGTTTTTTATCATCATGATTTTACAAGTTGTGCTTGGCTGGATAATTTTTTGTGCTAGAATGTTTGAACACGTATGCTTATTTGACCTTGCCATGCTTATACCTTTGTGAAATGCTGGTCTTTGATCCAATGATTCTGAAATTTTGCATGATGAAACTAGACACATTGCTGGACATTTTGGTGTTGATTTGGTATTTTTATCAACTGTCATTTCTGTTTTATGATTGTGCTAAGTTGGTGTGACAATTTGTGTCACACCTTTTGATGTTCAACTTATATGATGTGTTTACCATGCCAAATGATCTCCAATTGTCCTGATTTTTTGTATGATGATCTTGTTAGATGTCTTGAATAGGCTTGAATTTTTTTGGAATTATTTGAATCATTTCTGATATGATTGAGATTTTTCATTCTGGTTGATCACATATGAGCTTTAAAATTGCCTTGAACTTCAATTGATCATGAAATGCTTTTGGTTAATGATATTGATATGAGACCTTTTGGAATGTGTCAAGGTGTGATTGAAGTTGATTCATGTTAAATTTCAAGTTCTGTTTTGGATTTTTTCTCCATCTTTGACCCTAGGCTTTGACCTAGTGGTTTGTTGCTTATCTTTGAGCTTTGATTTCAGGTTGAACATCCAAGTTCCATAGTTGTTGATGCTTCCTCACTTGAGCATTGATGTTTGCCTTTGATTACTAATCTTTGTGTGTTTTGTAGGTTGATGTTAACTTATTTGAGTTTGACTTTTGGCTTGCACATTTTGTACATTGGGATTGTTTGTTGCTTATTGGCTGTTGTTTGATTGTCTGAGTATTGTACTGATTTGTTTAGTGTTTCCACAGGTACATAAGTTGCTTTAAGTTCATTGTGAACTTTGATTTGCTTGGTTGCTTAACCACTTAGGTATAACCTCTAATCTTCATGTAGTCTGGAAGACCTGTCCTGTTATATGGGCAGGCACCTGTCTGAAGTCCTCCTTAAGAGGCAATGCTTGTGGTTGTTTATCTTTTGTGCCAAGCAGGAAAAGTCCTCTTATGAGGCAATTGGCAGATAAAAGAGATGTGTAATCCATCTCCTACTACTCAGTGTGTCATTCACCTTCCTCACACAATGTGTTGATGCATTGTGAATAATAACCCAAGATCTTATAGAGTCAATCACTTGTGGAGAAGAGTTCCTACTTTCTGAACTCCCACACTTTCCATTGTTTAAAGCTCTCCCTGACCAGGGATAAGAGCTATGAGGCACACCCCTCATCTCCCTTTCATCTGCTTCACCCTAACTCCCAATGTTAGGGTTAAGAGCACAAAATACCCCATTCCAGTTGGCTGTAAAGCCTAACCTTGCTTGAGCCTAATTGATTGTATATAGTGTGTGCTAATTGACTTGTTTGTTTGCTTACTTGATTCATCTGTGCATATTTGTTTATGTGTGCCTCTGTGCATTTATCATCATTAATTGTACATAATTTCATGATCATTGTTCATATCTTTGTGACACTTTGTTTGTCCATTGAGGAGTCGATTGTAAGTCCATTTATTGGCAGTGGTTCCTATGATCTGGTAGGGATTTGGAACTAAGACCATTCATTGGCATTCCTTTTTTCCTTGGAGTCGAGTGTAAGACCATTTATTGGCAACTTGTTTCCTCTTGCTTATTGCATTCGTTGTTTGTTTCTTGTGAGGAGTCAATTGTAAGTCCATTCATTGGCAGTTGTTTCCCATGATCATTCCTTGGAGATTGGTATAAGTCCATTGATTGGCATCTGATATCAATTTTGTTTTAGGAGATTAGTGTAAGCCCATTGATTGGCATCTGATATCCATCTTTTGTTCCTTTGTTTTGTGAGATTGGTGTAAGTCCATTGATTGGCATCCGGTATCCATTTATGTTGTTTATCTGTTATTTGCTTGTTGCCTATTCCAAAGGAATCACTTGGATCATCTACATATGATCTCAAGAGGTGAATATCTAAGAAGTTTTACATCCCTTAACCCCCACCTTTTTGTTTCTTTAAACCTCCATTTGCATGTTAACCCAAACCTGAAAATATTGTGCAAACATTTTCATCTCTTTTTCAAATTAGAAACTTAGGCCTTAAGCCTTTGATTTTCAAACTTCATTTTCACAATACTTCTTTTGAATTGAATCCTAATCCTACTTTGACCATCTTTTGTGAATAAATTCTAATTGATTAATTCCACTCATTCAATTGTTTCGTGGCTTAGTCCACTTTCTTGATAAGTTTTCATACATTAGCCGTAGGTTTGATTTATCCTAGTTGGTTGATGTTAATCTCACCTTTTGTCCTTAGTGATTGAATTGTAAGACTTCCTTGCTTATTATAGGGTTAACCCCTCACTAGCAAGTTGAAGCTTTTCTCACATGGTGGACTTGTTGTTTGTATAAGGTTGAGTTTTCTCCCGTGGATAACGAAAGACCTTAGGGCTTTTGTTCTAAAATCAATTCACACATATTTTGGAAATCTTTTAGCCGAACTACGGCGTTTTGATCCTTACCTTCCATGGAAAGGTACGTAGGCAACGGGTTCATCCGTTCAAACACAAAAATAATAACTTGTACATTCTTTTTCTCATCCCTTCAATCATGTTTGCACAATAAATATTTCATAAACAAATAACATTTCGTACAACAAGTTGTGAAAAGGGCTCCCTGGGAGTACCTAGGACGTTTTGGGTGCCTAACACCTTCCCATTGCGTAATTAACCCCTTACCCCGATCTCTGATCTTTTCATTAGTTTTCTATGTGTAAAACTTCTTAGGCTTTTGTTCGCTTTTTAGCCATTCCTTTGGATAAATAAAAGTGCGGTGGCGACTCGATTCTTTGTATGCTTTGCTTTTGATTTAATCAATAAATCATAAAGTGACGAATACACCGCTACAGAAAAGTGGCGACTCAGCTGGGGATAAGCTCCTTGGTGGTTTTGCCTACTTTTCACCCTTGTTGTGTGATATTGTTTATTTGTTATATGACATATTTTTGTACAATTTGGGATTACTGTATTGATTGTAATGATTGAATTGCTTGATATACAATTGTTGTTTGCTTGGTGATCTCTGTGAGATGAGTTCTATACCCGAACTCGAGTGCACTTTAGGATAGGAGAATGGCATAGTCTCGTCGACTTGTGTGGAGTATTCCTTAATAAGTTGACTTGCGAGTCCATTCACTTGGTGGAGGTCATGTTGGATTAATAATGTCACACAAGTCATTTGTGGTTAGGCATTATTCTTTCAATCATGTGCCTTAGAAGCCAAGGACCTTAGTTTACCAAGCCCATCTTGGCCTATTTTTAGGACGTAGTGCAGAGGTCGTTCAGATGTAAGATCTGATGCGATTGTTACGCGATACTACACTCATAAGAGTCTCTCTTGAGAATATTTTTGGAATACGAGTATTCGTTCCTCCGATAATATTCGAAAGATGGGATGATGACTATGGGAACCTCTGGTAGAACATGTTCGGCAGGTTTAAACCCTAGTACACTCCTTTTGGGTGGTTCTTAACCGAGACTCCATGCTCGTGACTCTCAACAAACCCGTGATTCATGGTTGAGTCGTTCATACATCCTTAATATCAATGGAACTTGGGTGTTGATAAGGTGAAAACCATAATCCACCAAAATGGATGATTGATATTAAGGATGATTGAGCCGGTTCATGTATCGTTAATATCAATGGAACTTGGATGTTGATAAGGTGTAAACCATAATCCACCAAAATGGATGATTGATATTAAGGATGCTATGAGTTTTCCCATGACCTTTGTCTGGTGTGACTTGCTTGATCCTTAAGTGTGATTGCTGCATTCATGCATTCATCTGAATTCATGTCATCAGAAATCAGAAAATTTTCAAGGAACTTAAAGGGTTTATTTGCAAAATTTTCAGACATGGAAAGACCAAAAAGGCATACAAAGAAGTACAACTTTCGACAGCCCGATGTGAAAGAGTTAAGGAATCTGACATCTTATGTATTAGATCCCTTGGGTTTCAAAGCTCGTTATGGGAAGCTTCTACCTCTGTTGACTACTCAGGTTGATGAAGGACTGATGAGTACTTTGGCGCAGTTCTATGATCCTCTGTATCACTGCTTCTCTTTCCCAGACTTTCAGTTGTTGCCTACGCTTGAGGAGTATGCTCATCTTGTGGGTATTCCTATTCTGGATCAGGTGTCGTTCAGTGGCTTAGAGAGTATTCCAACTTCTCGAGAGATTGCAGACTTGTTGCACATAGATGAATCCCTGATTAAAGCGCATATGACCACCAAAGGTGGAATTCAGGGTCTTCCTTCTGATTTCCTCATCGCTCAAGCTACAGTTTATGGGAAGGCCATGAGTAAGGATGCCTTTGAGGCTTTATTTGTGCTGCTCATCTATGGTTTGGTATTGTTCCCCAACATCGACAAATTTGTGGATGTGAACGCCATTAGGATCTTTTCTGTTCTTAATCCCGTTCCGACTCTGTTGGGTGATGCCTATTTCTCTTTGCATCTGAGGAATGCAAAGGGTGGAGGAGTTATTGTGTGCTGTTTGCCTCTGTTGTATAAGTGGTTTATTTCTCACTTACCGCAGACGCTTGCTTTCAAGGAGAACAAGGGATGTCTACGGTGGTCTACGAGACTTATGTCTCTCACTAATGATGATATCTCTTGGTATGATCGCGTGTATGATACTGTTCAGATCATTGATTATTGTGGTGAATTCCCTAATGTGCCTCTTCTTGGTACATGTGGTGGGATCAACTACAACCCTATCTTAGCACGTCGTCAGCTTGGGTTCCCTCTAAAGGATAAACCTCATAACATTCTGTTAGAAGGTGTGTTCTTTCAGGAGGGTAAAGATCCCCAAGGCCTGAAAGCAAGGATGGTCCGCGCTTGGCGCAAGATTCACAAGAAGGGTAGGAATGAATTGGGTCCGAAGAACTGCATTGCTTTGGAACCATATACCTCTTGGGTCAGACAGAGAGCATCTGAGTATCTTATGCCTTATGATTATCCGAGACCTACACCGTTGGTTGTGGCTGGGCCTTCAACCCTCCCTAACCAAGGCGTAGAGGAGTTGAGAGAAGAAGACCTTTCACGTGCCTGGATTCGTGAAAGAGAAGAGTTGCTTCAACAGCTTAAGGAGAAGGACAATCTGATCGAGTTTCTCGAACATCAGGTGATAGATGATCCGAATGATGCCTGGACTTCTCTGCTTCCTCAGTCTTCCAAATTTTGGAAGAGGAAGTATGATCGACTTGCTAAGGAGAAGGCGGATATGGAAGCAGCCTATGAGAGAGAGATCAAGAGGCTTTGTGTATCTCGTCTTCCAGCATCTCGAGCTTCTAGGGATCCATAGGATGTTTATTTTCCTTTTCCCTTGTAATAATCGACAATGCTGTACTTCTTTGTCTCGAATATATATTTGATGAGATGTTCTCCATATGCGATTAAATGTTTTAAATTTCAAAATTTGCAAATAAAACCCTAAAAGTTCCTTGAAATAAAAACAGAGCATATGCACAAACATTGCATGCATCATTTTGCATAAGCAGGTGTTGTTCTGGTCTTCTTGTCTGTGGCCTAACTCTGTGATCTTCATTTATTTTGAAGACAAGCTGACTCATCGGTACTACACCCGAGCCAATTCTGCAAGAGTGATGGATCAATTAGAACAAGAGAATAGAGAGTTGAAGGAAGAGGTCGCCAGATTGAGTGCTCTGATGGAGCAATTTTTGGCTGCCCAGAATCAACCATCTCCACCGCCTGGAACTCCTCCCTAGAGGACTGTGATATCAGAGATTGTGTCTTCAACTGTGCCAGCTGCCAGTGCCCACTTCATGCCAGCCATGCTAGCCAGGTTTCCGTGGGGTATGCCTCCTGGTTTTATGCCAGATATTCCAGCTCCTACTTTTGCTTCCATGCCGGCATCGAGCCCGGTCCTTGCAATGCCTCCTCCTGTCGTGCATACCACTCCCAGGGTAGACGACACCATCTATCATTCTGAGCCGTCTGAGGGCCCAGATGTTAATGAGAAGATGGAAGCTATGAATGACCAATTCCTTGAGCTCCACAAGGAATTGAAGACCCTCAGAGGAAAAGACCTGTTCGGCAAGTCTGCCGCTGAATTGTGCTTGGTTCCCGGTGTTAAGATTCCTGTCAAATTCAAAGTCCCTGACTTTGAGAAGTATAAGGGGAACACCTGCCCTCTCAGCCACCTGGTTATGTATGCTAGGAAAATGTCTACTCAGACTGATAATGATCAACTGCTGATTCATTACTTTCAGGATAGTTTGTCTGGTGCAGCTCTTCGTTGGTATATGAGCCTTGATAGCGCAAACATCCGATCCTTCAACGATCTTGGCGAAGCCTTCGTCAAGCAGTACAAGTATAATGTTGATATGGCTCCTGACCGTGATCAACTCAGAGCCATGTCTCAGAAGGACAAAGAGACATTCAAAGAATACGCCCAGAGGTGGCGAGAGCTGGCAGCTCAAATTACTCCTCCGCTGGAAGAGAAGGAGATGACTAAGATCTTTTTGAAGACTCTTAGTTCGTTTTATTATGAGCGGATGGTCGCGAGTGCTCCCTCTGATTTCACTGAAATGGTGAACATGGGGATGCGATTGGAGGAAGGAGTTCGGGAAGGACGTTTGACTAAGGATGAAGGCTCTTCTAAATGATATGGGGCGTTTAAGAAGAAAGATGGGGAGGCACATGCTGTGCAATCCCATGCTAAACCAAGAAGACCCTCTGCCAAGAGGAAGCCGGTGCGTCATCAGCATCAGGTGGCTCATATAGCACCTGTTTTCAGAGACAACAATCAGCATCAGCAACAACCTTAGTATCAACATCAACATCGTCCACAACAACAGTCTTACCAGCCTCGTGGCACCAGTAATCAGGCCAATTTGAATTATGATATGAAAAGGATCACTTTTGATCCTATTCCTATGTCATATGCTGAGCTGTATCCCTCTTTAATAGAGCGGAAACTGGTTACTCCCAGAGAGCCTCCGACTGTACCTGCTAACCCGCAATGGTGGTACAAGCCTGATCAACATTGTGTTTATCATTCCGGCGCTCCGGGTCACAATATCGAAAACTGCTATCCATTGAAAACCAAGGTTCAAGACCTTATGAGATGCGGCATTCTGAGCTTTGAGGACTCAGGCCCCAATGTTACGAAGAACCCATTGCCCGAGCATGGGAAGGCGATTAACATGGTCCAGGGTTGCCCTGGCAAATATAAGGTCAAATATGTAAGCCATATTCGACAGTCATTGGTCGAGTTGCATCGTCTGCTGTGTGATTACAATCATATGGAGCACGACCATGACAAGTGCCGTATCTGTTCTGTTAATAGATTGGGTTGCCGCCAAGTGCGTAGAGAGCTGCAAGAGCTGTTGGATGATGGAACCATTGAGATTCTTCAAAACAGAAATGTTGATGAAGATGAACCATAAGTAAATATGATTTCTCCTGTGTTCAAAATTCCTGAGCCTGTTGTCATCCGTTATGATGGTAGCAAGCCGAAGGTCTCTCCTTCTTTGGTGATCAAACCTGCAGGCCGTGTGCCTTATTCTTCAGATAGAGCGATTCCCTTCCGCTATAATCCAGTTGCTGTGGAAGATGGGAAAGAAGTGTCGTTGCCTTCAGCTTCTGTGGTAAATATTGCTGATGTGAGCGGGTTGACCCGTAGTGGTCGTGTGTTTTCTGCACCCCCGAAGCCTCATGTTGTTTCTGATTGTGCTGAGCGTCCGGTTGGGACTGCAGTGAATGTTCCGAATCCGGCACTTGTTGCCAAACCCTCCTCTATACAAAAGACTCTTACTTCTTCTGTTGGCCCTAGTGGCACTGTGAATGAAGAATGTGATGAGATGCTGAGGCTCATCAAGAAGAGTGAGTACAACGTTGTAGACCAGCTTCTACAAACGCCGTCCAAGATCTCCGTATTATCTTTGCTTCTGAATTCAGAACCCCATAGGGAGGCTCTGCAGAAAGTTTTGGATCTAGCTTATGTCGATCATGATGTCACTATCGAACAGTTTGATAGTATAGTTGCAAATATCACTGCTTGCAACACTTTGAGTTTCTGTGACGCTGATCTCCCTGAGGAGGGAAGAGACCACAACATGGCTTTACATATTTCTATGCATTGCAAGATTGACGCCATGTCCAACGTGCTGGTGGACACTGGGTCATCTTTGAATGTATTGTCGAAGACCACTCTTTCGAGATTGTCGTATCAGGGGCCTCCTATGAGGCAGAGTGGTGTTGTTGTGAAAGCTATTGATGGGTCGCGTAAGATCGTGATTGGGGAAGTTGATCTCCCAATCAAGATTGGACCAAGTGATTTCCAAGTTACCTTTCAGGTTATGGATATCAACCCATCTTATAGCTGTCTGTCGCATTACCCGAAAAACCGGCGGGAAAACAAGAACAACAGAGCCGCCACCGCGCGTTATTTATCCCAAAAGAGGGAAAGGAAACGCTCAGAGTAAACCTGGAAAAGACATGGTCTCGCGACCAAAGAGAATGGGATCGGGAGTCGGTTATGCGAAGGGAAGGTATTAGCACCCCTACGCATCCGTCGTACTCGACGGGATCCACGCACAATAGAAAGGAAAATGGTTGCTAAAACACTGCTCAAACACACACACACACTGGCTGAAAGAGACACAAGAAAACTGACTGAAACTGACTCGGCAGGATATCGCATCCTAGGCCTACTTAGTCTATCAAGCATAGACATCCGAGTCGAAGTAGTTCGGACTGGGGAAACGACACATGCTCGCTAGGATATCGCATCCTATGCATACGTATCTCCTTGGACGAAGGAGAATCAGAGCATTCGTAGCTCGGCTAACATGCACACAAACAAACACAGGCAAAGGCAAACGTGGAGCCTGAATGCCAATCACTGGACTTACATCAGCATCCGGACCAAACAAAACCACACTGGAACCCGAATGCCACTCGATGGACTTACATCAGCTTCCAAGCACACAACAACACACGCAGAAGGGTTGAAGACAAAAGGTGGAAAAAGAAAAAGGGCGCCCGGAGAGATCAGCTCAATCTCCTGCCTACGTACCTCATCTGGTATGAGGATCAGGGCGACGTAGTTCCCCTACGCAGGGACACAGGACTAGCCTAACCAGATAACAGAGGGAGACACAACTAGGGAGACTACGACTCGAGCCTAGATGTTGTCATGCAAAGTCGTCCCTAAGTTAAGGTTTCTAGCTAACTTGCACAGGAAGCAAGCCTATCCTAAACATGAATTGCACAGGAAGCAAGCCACACCTATCCTAACTTGCATAGGAAGCAAGCTAAACTAAACCTAACTTGCACAGGAAGCAAGTCAAACAAACACACAAGCACAAGTAGCACACACTATACACAAGCAATTGGCTCATACAAAGGTTAGGCATTGAAGCCAACTGGAATAGGGTTAATGGTGCTCTTAACCTTGCCATTGGGGGGCTAAGGTGAAGCAGATGAGAGGAGATGAGGGGTGTGCCTCATTACTCTTATCCCTGGTCAGGGAGAGCATTTGAATATCAGAAGGTGTGGGAGTTCAGAAAGTAGGAACTCTCTCCACAAGTTAAACTCTATAGATCTTGGGTTTTTACTCACTATGCATCAACACAGGTAGTGTGAGCAAGGTGAGTGATACACAGAATAGTAGGAGATAGGTTGCATATCTCTTGGATTCTACCAATTGCCTCTTCACTTAGGAGGTCTTTGCATATGTACAAGGACAATTTTAAACAGTCACAAACATTGCCTCTTTAGGAGGACTTCAGACAGGTGCCTGGCCAAGTAACAGGCCAGGTCTTCCAGACTACATGAAGATGAGAAAATATACCTCAATGCAAATTGCTATTCAAGCAAAGCAAAGCAAAGTTCACAAGGAACTAAAAGCAACTAAAGGTACCTGAAACCAGTCAGACAACATCAGTATACAAGTCAAAGTCAAAGCAAAATGAGATAAGGATCAACAGTCTACACAATCAGTTAATTGTGCAATGCACAAGGCTCAAAGCATGTGAGCCAAGCAACCTACAAAACAAAAAAGTTAGTCATGATAATCAATCAAGCATCAATCAATTTTTATTGATCTCTCTAAGGCAACTGCTTCTTATCCTGAAAAATGAACTCAAACATGAGTAACAGGACCACTAGGACAAGCCTAGGGTCAAAAGGGGATGAGAAAGTCAAAACAGCAAGTGAAATCCAATCAAAATCATATTCAAACAATCAAGAAGCAAACTCAATTGGTTCCATAATCATATCATTCATCATCATGATTTCATAAGCAAATTAGGTCAAGACATGGCATATGGAAGCTCATAGAAGTCAACAGCAAGACTCAATTCAAAACCAATCATAAACATTCCAAAAAATCATCAAATAAATCATGATCAAACCTAATCCATAGCATGGTAAGCATATCAAATTTCAACTCATTTGGACAAGTGGAAGTTGGTCAATGAAAATCAGAAAGGCAAGGTAATCTCAAACATGCTCAAAGAAGTCAACCAAACATGCACCAACTTGAATAAATCATAAATCAGTGATAGCAAATGAGAAATGAATGGGACAAACACCATGATAAACCTTAAGATGTCTACTAATCACATGTCAAATTTCATGTCCATCCAATAATGTATGAGAATTTCACAAAGCAAATGGCAACAAGTGTCACAAAAGTCAACATTTTGGTCAAACAGGGGAGAAAATTCCAAACAATTAGGAAATGCCATTAATAATTCCACAAAAAATCACATGTAAACTAGACATCCACAAGTATGTTCATGCAAAACTTCAGACCAAATTGAGTTCATTAGGCAAGGTAGAAAAAATCATGAAATTGGACATCAATGGTGTGACACAAATTGTCACACCCTAATTCAAAAAATCATAACTCCCAAACCAGCAATGATAAATTCACAAACTCTACACCAAAATCACGATGATTGTGTCTAGTTTAAGCACAAAAAATTTGGGGGTCATTGGATAAAGCATCATCATTTCACAATTGATTTGGCAAAGTGTACAAAAAATGAACACATGAACAAAATCCTAGCACAATTAAAATTCTACACGTGAAAAAAATCTGGAAAAAAAATACCATAAAAAACTAGAGGTCAAGATGGACATTTCACAAAAAATCCCATGAATTTTGGATGAAAATTGGTTGACTTATGTATTTTGTAAGATTGGCCATGTAAATGAAATAAATATTGCAAGATTAAAATGATTAATGGATTAATTAAAGAATATTAAAGCAAAGGACCAAAGTGCCCCTTCGTTGAGTATGAAACTCAGCGTTTCATTAAAAGGAGGGGGTCAACGCCCCGGTCAAATGAAGCACAGGCCAATCGCGTGCTTGCATGGCCCACTCAACCGACCAATCACCAATCTCCTTCTTCAGCAACATGCCAACCCTACGTCTACAGTAAAAACGAAAATGAAAAGAAATTCTGGGCATCGCATTCAGCAAGCTCATCCACGAAAAACCCAGGTCCAAGAACAAATTCCTGGTAACTCGAATCTAAGCACACCATTTTGTAGTTCTCACTTCACACATCATGAATCCATATTCCAATCACAACAAAACGCAAAGGCCAGCAAGAATTGAAGCAAATAAGTTTGGCATCACAAAAATAAATCGATGATATCTCACTCAAATCTCAACGAAAATCAAAAATAAAAAGTCCAGTGTATTCACGGCAATGAGATCTACATAAACCATAACAACATTTCATGAATTATGAAGATGGATTTCTGACCTTTAATTCATGGCAGAGCTGGAATCGTGGCCTTTGAGCTTTAAAAAGTGCAAACAGAAACTCCAATAAGTCCAGGTTGATGAATGGGTGAAGTACCTTGGTTCAATGGTGCTCCATTTTCCTCTAATCATGAGCTGCCATGGAAGGAGCTTAATGGAACAGTGTGAAAATCTGCCTTACAGTTGGAAAGTGATGCTCACAAGAGCTTCCAAATGGTTGGTGTCTTATGAAACCAATGAATCCAGCCCGAGCTCTTTGGAGTTTTTAGCCAGAAAGTTCCAAAAATGAAGAAATGAATACTTGAGAGCAAATGGATTTTTCTGTTGGTGAATAGTGTGGCTAGGGCTTTTCAGAGAGAAAATGATGTATATATGTGCTGTTTAAGATTTGTAAGCAAGATTAATTGAAGTGTTAATTAGAATTGGTTAATGAGTGTGTTTGGACCATTTTGCTAAAACCATGCCAATTTACATGGAGGTGTATGAATATGCACGAATTGGGCTTCTAACAAATTCTAAACATCATTTCTGAACCATTCCAAGTGGTAAAAATCATTGGAAATGTTTATTTCAAAAGTTCATTTTTTTACCTCACTTAAATAATTCATGCTACTTCAAAAAGTTCCATTTTGATTGGTGAGTTTTTGGTAAATGGTGATGACAAATTTGGAAAGAGGGCATCAAATGTGACTTGTAGCAAAAAACCCCACCCAATTTGGCCAAATGGTTTGGGAGATATGCCTCTTTGAAGTTCAAAAATTTCTGAAAGTGATTTTATCATAACTTGCCAACCATACATGGGAAGTGAGTGTTATTGGACTTTTTGAAAATGGTAGAACAAGATCTTCAACTTTCATGTTGTGAAAAAATTCATTTGAAGCTTGTATCATGATGTAAGTTTGAGGATCAAGACTTTCCATTTTTGGCAAATTCTAATTACAAGTCAACTTTCTATTTTTGGAAATTTCTTGTTTGACTTCAAATTCTTCCATGATGATGTTTGACATGTTATACGAGGCCTATATGGACATGAATGAGGCCTCTCAAACCAATTCCTACCATCCAATCACTGATTAAATGCACAGTTGACCAACAGTTGACTTTCTAGGGTTTCTGGTGGACTGCACACTGACTGATGACTTCTGAGCAATCAAACCTTGACCAAATCACTTCAAAAGGACCCCTATGTCATGTGAACATGTTGGACCAACCCTAAGGCCTTGGCTCAATGAAAATTGCACTTGCTTGCTTGATTGACTGATCTTTTGACCAGTTTGACCTAATTTGATTGAATGGCTTGCACTTGGGCAAAGGACAATGCAATGCTATGCAGTGGACTATGTTATGTTAATGACCTAATATGAGAATGTATGTAGAAAGTGTAGGGTGCAAATTTGAGGTGCTACAGCTGCCCCTATTCAATCAACTGGGAACCCGAATGGATGAGAGCAACGACTGTCAGACTTTCAGGGTAAACAGGGATTGAATACCAAGAACCGTAGAATTTGCACAATACAGGAATCCACCAATGGAAACGTCCACTAGGATCTGATACTTATTATTGGGTATTTTTTTTGGTTTTTGTTTTCAAATGGTACCACCACATCCAGACATCACAACGACGATGAATGGGAACAGAAATCACAACTAGATGCCAACGGACAACTAGGAAAAACTCACGCTTACCGATACCAACGGAGAGGTAACCAGACATTAATGAATGACTGGAAGAGATACAACCATACGTCGATGGACGAAATGGGAAAAACTCAACGTTTACCAGGACCAACGGAGAGGTAACCAGACATTAATGAATGACTGGAAAAGATACAACCATACGTCAACGGACGAAATGGGAAAAACTCACCGTTTACCAGGACCAACGGAGAGGTAACCAACTGGGGACGACCAGGAAAAACTCGACGTTTATCGAAACCAACGGAGAGGTAAACAACTGGGGACGACCAGGAAAAACTCGACGTTTATCGAAACCAACGGAGAGGTAACCAGACATTTACTGATGAATGGGAGGACTCGACCAGACATCAACGGATGAATGGGAGAAAACTCGACGTTTACAGACATCGAAAGATGATGTTTACAGACACCAAAAAATATCGACCAGACATTTACTGATGAATGGGAAAACTCGACGTTTACAGACATCGAAAGATGATGTTTACAGACACCAAAAAGATCGACCAAACATTTACTGATGAATGGGAAAACTCGACGTTTACAGACATCGAAAGATGATGTTTACAGACACCAAAAAGATCGACCAAACATTTACTGATGAATGGGAAGAAGAGAAATGCAACCAGACGTCAACGGACGAATGGGAAAAACTCAACGTTTATCGAAACCAACGGAGAGGTAAATCCATATGGGGAATGGTACAACTAGACATCATCGGATGACTAGGAAAAACTCGACGTTTATCGACACCAACGGAGAGGAGGAAACTCTTCTGGGGAGAGTGAACACAACCAAATCATCAACGGATGATCGGGAAAAACTCGACGTTTATCGACACCAACGGAGAGGAGAAATCTTCACTAGGGAAGGGAGGACGACGTTACGAACATCGAAAGATGATGTTTACCGACATCAAAAGAAGACCAGACACTTACGCATGACCGGAAATCACCGAAAGATGGTGTTTACCGACACCAAAGAATACCAGACACTTACGCATGACTGGGAAATCACCGAAAGATGGTGTTTACCGACACCAAAGAAACAACACACGCGGGTGCTGACAGGATACTGACATCCACAAGATGACAGGGCAACGCTTGACACTTGCGGGGGGTCTCACTGGGGAGAAACGGCCTTCCTTTTACCAACGGATGAGGAAATAAACCTCTGTGGGGATTGTCAACACCAAATGTTGACTGGAGCAACTGTAGCGAATGTGCCGTACAGGTTGAACAAAAATCCGCCTCGGACGGGGATACAGTCTGATGGGTTTCGAACACATGAATGCATATGTTTGAATTTTTCTATGGCGTAATGCTCCATTTATGAATGGAAATGCTACGCGATTTTTGAGGATGCAATGATCACTACATGCAAAATGCAAATGAAACTGGGCTAAGGAGCCAAAAGATCAGGTACTCCAACTCTGTGGTGGGACTCTGACTGAGGAATACTCTGCGGGGAGAGCTTTGGGGAACGGTAAAGCGACTTCGCTGGGGGAAGACTCAACCAACCCTCAGATAGGATAAACTCTACTTTGGAGAATATCTGTTACTCCGCTGGGGACGACCCATGCAATCCATAGGTAGAATCAACTCATCTGGGGATGCAGATATCAGTCTGCTACGGAAACTCGTCCAGTCCACTGGTAGGATGAACTTTGCTGGAGAAATATGTCATTGAAACCCGCTCCACTCGGGGAACTTGCTAAGGAAAACCCAACCCATTCTGCTGAGGAGAACAACTTTGGTGGGGAGAGCGAAACCTGTTGGGGATGATAACACGTCGTATCATACTGGAGATGAACCTCCACAACCCTGCTGGGGAGAAGCACTCACGGCCATGCTGGAGATAACAGTATCACAAACCCAATTGCTGGGGAACACACAAACAGTCTACTGATAGACTCCGTAGGGGAACTCCCGGGGAAAATAACTGCCAGGCGCTTAGCGGGGATTCTCAACTGGGGAAATCTGCAAGCACAAGCCTGCTGGGGATAAGCAATCCTTAGATCTGCTGGGGGAAGAAGGTACTGTCCATAGACATCTCTGCAGGGGAAATAACTCTGATAGTCTTCAATACTGGCTTGGGCTGGGGAAACGTCCTCCACCCTGAGAAACATTCTACCCCTGCCCCTGCTGGGGACGTGATAACCTTCAGGCTTGCTAAGGAGACAACGATCTCGAATTTGTCGGGGAGATCACACTCTCAACCCACTGGGGAGATACGGCTCGTTTGACACGGGATGCCGGTCGACTTGTCGAACACTGGTATTCATCGTCCACCCACAGTGTCGACTTTCCATTTTTAAGAACTCCCATACTCATCTGGACTTTTCTGCTCCATCATCTTGTATTCCCAACTCGTCTGTACTTCACGGAGATCGAACTCCTGGGATTCATACATACTTTCCAGTCATCAGACTTTGAAGAGTCTTCTTGATTAACTTTCCAGGACCGTCGTCGTAATCCTTCACCGTCTTTTCACCGTTCATCTATCCCTTGCCCCCGATCAGGCTCCGCACCAGAGATCGTCAGATAAAAGCGTGCCCCAGGTATGCCCCAGGCGTTTCAATATTTCAACACCTAGGTCACTCAAACTTCCAAGTAAGATTTCCAGATTTCAATCTCACAAGCATGCATCGGAAGGGACCTCTATGTTTCAAAATGCAAATATTCTCATCAAAATAAGCGGATGTTTTCGTAATCAAAACGGTAATGTTACAAAAATAAAATTTATTTGACTGAACACACACTTTATTGACTGAAACAAAAAGGATAGCTCAAAACCGAGCGACACACAGGAAGCAAACCCTGGAAAGAGGTGATTGCGTACAAAAGGAAAAATCTATCCTAATGGCAATGTGAAACCGTGATCTCATCGGGTTCCAACTCAGTTACACCTCTTATGTCCTCAAGACTTTCCGCCCTTTCTGTCTTCTGAACAAGACGCTTCCGATCGGTCTCTGTCGAAGATTAGCCGAATCATGTCCATAGCACAAACGATCATGCTAGACGCAGTTGTTCGTTTCATTCCCTCTTTTGCCTGGACCGCCCTTTCGGGTTTTCGATCCACCGGGATACCCTTTTTTGCCCAAGTCGCCCTTGCGGGTTTTCAACTTGCCGGGTGTACAAATTATTTTTCTTTTCGTATCCCTAACTTTTGCCCGAACCTTTATTTCTTTTTTTTCTTGGTTCGCCGGAATGCCCATTTTTTGCTTGGACTCTTTATTCTTCTTTTTTTTTCGTCCAGCGGGTCTCTTTCTACGAAGTATTTTCTAACTGCGTCCACATTCACAGGGGATGGAAAATCGTCGTCATCCGTGGTCGTCAGCAACATGGCCTGGTCTGAGAAAACCTTCTTGACCACAAATGAGACACTCATAATTGTTTATCCATTCGCCCCACGATCGTCTTGAGGAGGAAGGATCCTTTTCAACCAATTCTTCCACGTGATACGCGCGAGGTCACACTTCTTGGTCAACAACACGCCTCATTCACTAGGTACAACTGCCCCATGACAAGTAACTGCCCCTCTTCCTCAGTTGGGCTCGCCGTATCATACCGAGTCTTTATCCATTCAGCCTTCTCTGATCAGGACATTAGATGGTAGCATTAATTCCTTCTCATACACCTGTGAGGAAGACATTACTCCCAGTAGATACACATCCCAAGGTTCAGTACCCAGGATACAAACTTTATATTCAGCCACCATTGTTGGCGCAACCGACTGTGATCCGGGAGGCACTACCTCATTCACCCTAACTTCCCCATCAGACATCGGAATCCGTTCGGATTCAGGGCCAGGCCCCTCCTCCGGGATCGGTCACTCCCAATCTTTCGATTTGAGTACCTCGGGATGTCCTCATCAGGGATCTCAAATTTCCTTGATCGATAACCTTCCGTGGGTTGCTGCTAGCTTCTTAAACACACACCTGATCAGATCCATTTTGGACATCCACAAAGTGGTATGAATCAGCATACACTGTCTCAGTCGGCGAGCAGCCTATGCCAAAGTACATCAAGTTTTTTCGAACAGTGAGTGTATTGTTTCACAGTCGATAAACTTTTTGCTTAGGTAAATTGCATACTCTTTTCGACCAGACTAGTCATGCTGACCCAATACGCACCTCATAGACCCCTCGAGGGCTATCAAGTACCAGATTAACAATCATCCTCCTGGGAAGCATCGGAATCAGAAGTTCCTGCAATTTATTCTCTCTTTTTTTTTTCTTTCCCTTTTTTTCGGCTCAGGCATTTCTTTTTTTCTTTTTTTTTTCTTTTTTTTTTCTCTTTTCTTTTTTTTTGTTTGCAGGATCAACTTTGATTCCTCTGATTTATTCACAACAAGCCTCGGTAGCTTTACGGGCAGCACTCCACAAGTGCACTGATTCGGGCTCAACAGTGCGAGCTATCTTAACCAGTCAACCAACTTGCCCCGGTCTACCGGATGCCCTTGTTCTGCTTGGGACTTTGCCATCATGTCATCAACATGGAATTTGCTTTCACGATGAATCATATCATGAAACAAAGTCACTGTAGACCTCTGATACGTGGCACCGGCCTCATGTGACGGAACGACATCAACTTAGAACAAGAAGGTGCCCCTTGTGTGGTGGACCTGGTTTACTTCATATCATCTGGCGACAATTCAATCTGGTCTTGGCCAAGAATCCATCCATGAAGATAAACACTGAGACCTGAGCCATATAATCGACCAATACCTCATTGTGAAGTACCGGGAATTCATCCTTCAGATTAACTCTGTTCACGTCTTGATAGTCTATTCACACCTTCTCTCTTTCTCATCCTTTGTCGGCCTCAGCTTTTGCACAGTCTCCTCCTGATGGTAGTTTATGTCCCAAAACATTGGTATCCCACCTTGGTGTATCTAGATACAACCAGGCACACATACCAACCTGCTCTTTCAACGGGGCTACCATCCTGTTCTTGATTTGCCTCTGAAGCGGCCTTAACTTTCACTTTCTGACCTCGGCGGAGCTTGGAGTAACAAATCTTGAATCGCTTCTCGTGCGGTTGAATCACCTTCTCCTCTTGTTTCAACAACCTGGCTAATTCCAGTAGATCACAATCTTCTTCGCCTTCTTCTTTGGCATGGTAGATCGGATTGTCGAAGTCATACAGAGATGTAACCAAATTGTTATCGATGAGATCAGGAGAGTAATCACTTTTGAGGTTGGAACGAGACAAAATTAAAAGGAAATAGAACGAAAAACATTGCCATTTATTTGTTTTTTAAAACTGCAAAAAGTGAAAAACAGGGAACACTGCTTTTAATCACAAAAACATCTATTTATTACTGATGCAAAATGTTGCACAATGAAACACATGAGATGGCCCTTACAATGGACCATTACGTTTCGGGCAAAACGTATGGCTTTCATGCAAACAAAAATTGAAAAACAGAAATACTACTCTTCAGGATGAGTAACGGTGATGCTTTTGGAGTCCTTCCAGTTTCCTGGTACGCACGACTTTATCCACAACTCGAGTTCGCGGTGACTGTCGATCTCTTCACTCACTGAACAAGCATGATCAGGATCCAGCATTCCTGCACTGACAAAGGCGTACGGTGGGCGACATCCTCTATCTGGTCTAGACGACTCTTGATCTGGCTGATAACCGACCCCAAACATGTCTGCTTTCACCACGATGTCAATGATCCTTCCCCAACCTTGGGCCTTTTTGTTCTTCACCACTTCCAGAGCTTGTTTATAAGAAGAAATAGACAGCTTCTTCTCTTTCTCAGCAACAAGGGCATTCTCCACCTGGACGGTTTCAACTGCCAGACTGGGTGCTCTACATCTTACGTCGTCCATTTCTACTTCCTTCATCTTCTGGGTCGTGTCTTTCATCAATGCATACCCCTCTTTGGTGACGGTCGCACAACGAATATCAACAACAAGGAAAGCTCCATCCTGCATCAGAGATTTTGGAACCACAGACATTGGAACCGTTAACTGATTCTCCTCAGTCACTTCCATTTCTCTCCTGTTCTTTTTCACCATCTTTACCTTTACGGGACCCTGCCTGGATACGGGGTTGACATCCTCATTTATTATCTGTCCCAAGCTGATAGTCCTAGAGTCCACCAGATCTTGGACAATATGTTTAAAAGCTCTGCAACCCTCAATGCTGTGTCCGGGTGCTCCAGAGTGAAACTCGCACTTGGCACTCTCATCATAGTTGGCAGGCCTCCGCTGCTGTTCTATAGGAATCAAAATCCTCGGTCGAACTAATCCCAGATCCCTTAACCTCCTGAACAGAAGGGTATAAGTCACGGGTGGCTCCTCAAACTGACGATCCTCCTTCTCCTTCTTCACCCGGCTCTTAGCTCTCGGTGTCTTTTGTTGAGGTGGCAGTTGTTGCTGTTGAGCAGGTGGATTGTTGACAGGAGTGGTTACAGTGGCAGCATAAGGGTGATAACGATCTTTGCTACGTTCTTTCTTTGCGGGCACACCAACTGGCTCAACCTCCTTCTTGAATGGACCACTGTCGGAGGGTTTCTTTGCTACAGTACCAGAAGGTTTGTTCACTTCGGAGGACGGAGCCTTCCCCTGAACTTTCTCCACTATCAGCCACTTCTCGATCCTTTCCAATCTCTCAGACATGACTTTTTGCTCCAAGGCAAGCCCTTGTACAACACTGAACAAGTCCCTCATTATCTCTTTCAGTTCAAGGATGTCGGCGTTGGGAAGATCCATCGGCTTGAATTGGTTGACCCCCAGCAGGTTATCTGAACAGACGAGCTATGCGCACCGGTTGAATATTGAAACCTACAAAACAGCAAATGGTTAGTATGACTCACACATGCAATGTCTGTCCGTACTAGGAATATTCTGTCCTTTGACTCCGGTTTCATCGAGACAGATAAAATCTTATCAACAACATTCTGACATCTGGATGTCTCTCAACCTGAGTCTTGATTAAAAATAATGGACCTTGAGTACGGACGGACATGAGTTGAATGCAAATGAATGCGAAATGATATGATGCAAATGCATGAATGCAGGCCACTGTGCCACCAAATCATCTGAAGACCCCATATTCCTCTGAACCAGTCACATCTGTGGGACCAAGTCACCATAAATCCAACTTGGGGAGTTCCGAAATAAACGGAACTGGAGATTACATCATTATCTTCACAGGAGCATCCACTGAACGGATGACAAACGGATCCTCTGAACAAGTACTCTCAATTCAACCCGGGGCTCCGAAATAAACGGACCCCGCTGATAAACCACGGACAGAACTCCGGCGTCCCAGAAATAAATGTCCATAATTCACAGTCACCATCAGTACCGGGAGTCACCAACTGTACCTGTAAAAATGATCAATTCCCCCCACTCACGGGTGTCATCTAGGCCAGGGTAAGGTCGAGAGAAACGCAACATAAATAACCTTTCGCAGAATATCATCCTGTGCACACCCGATGTATGCACCGATAATATCCCACCAGGGTCTGAACTGCTCGTGATATCAATGTTCCGCTAAGTGGCGTACACCACCCGCTTCCCATGAATCACTCTATTCCTAGGTTTCCTAGATTTCACTCATAGCCTGGGTATTGGGCCTTTTACCTCGAGTAACTCCCACCCCAAACAGAGAAACACAGCACAACCAGCAGATGAATATGAATGAATGCAAACATTAATGCAAACAATAAATGCAAACAGTAAATGCAAATATATACAAATGAATGCAATAAATAACAGCACAAAGCAACCAAAGCCCTAACCTAGAGAGCGCTAGGAGAGACTCGCTCAGGGAAGATGGACCAGCAAGAGGTCAACTTCTCTAATCCCCAGCAGAGTCGCCAGCTGTCGCATTACGCGAAAAACCGTCGGGAAAACAAGAACAACAGAGCCGCCACCGCGCGTTATTTATCCCAAAAGAGGGAAAGGAAACGCTCAGAGTAAACCTGGAAAAGACATGGTCTCGCGACCAAAGAGAATGGGATCGGGAGTCGGTTATGCGAAGGGAAGGTATTAGCACCCCTACGCATCCGTCGTACTCGACGGGATCCACGCACAATAGAAAGGAAAATGGTTGCTAAAACACTGCTCAAACACACACACACACTGGCTGAAAGAGACACAAGAAAACTGACTGAAACTGACTCGGCAGGATATCGCATCCTGGGCCTACTTAGTCTATCAAGCATAGACATCAGAGTCGAAGTAGTTCGGACTGGGGAAACGACACATGCTCGCTAGGATATCGCATCCTATGCATACGTATCTCCTTGGACGAAGGAGAATCAGAGCATTCGTAGCTCGGCTAACATGCACACAAACAAACACAGGCAAAGGCAAACGTGGAGCCTGAATGCCAATCACTGGACTTACATCAGCATCCGGACCAAACAAAACCACACTGGAACCCGAATGCCACTCGATGGACTTACATCAGCTTCCAAGCACACAACAACACACGCAGAAGGGTTGAAGACAAAAGGTGGAAAAAGAAAAAGGGCGCCCGGAGAGATCAGCTCAATCTCCTGCCTACGTACCTCATCTGGTATGAGGATCAGGGCGACGTAGTTCCCCTACGCAGGGACACAGGACTAGCCTAACCAGATAACAGAGGGAGACACAACTAGGGAGACTACGACTCGAGCCTAGATGTTGTCATGCAAAGTCGTCCCTAAGTTAAGGTTTCTAGCTAACTTGCACAGGAAGCAAGCCTATCCTAAACATGAATTGCACAGGAAGCAAGCCACACCTATCCTAACTTGCATAGGAAGCAAGCTAAACTAAACCTAACTTGCACAGGAAGCAAGTCAAACAAACACACAAGCACAAGTAACACACACTATACACAAGCAATTGGCTCATACAAAGGTTAGGCATTGAAGCCAACTGGAATAGGGTTAATGGTGCTCTTAACCTTGCCATTGGGGGGCTAAGGTGAAGCAGATGAGAGGAGATGAGGGGTGTGCCTCATTGCTCTTATCCCTGGTCAGGGAGAGCATTTGAATATCAGAAGGTGTGGGAGTTCAGAAAGTAGGAACTCTCTCCACAAGTTAAACTCTATAGATCTTGGGTTTTTACTCACTATGCATCAACACAGGTAGTGTGAGCAAGGTGAGTGATACACAGAATAGTAGGAGATAGGTTGCATATCTCTTGGATTCTACCAATTGCCTCTTCACTTAGGAGGTCTTTGCATATGTACAAGGACAATTTTAAACAGTCACAAACATTGCCTCTTAAGGAGGACTTCAGACAGGTGCCTGGCCAAGTAACAGGCCAGGTCTTCCAGACTACATGAAGATGAGAAAATATACCTCAATGCAAATTGCTATTCAAGCAAAGCAAAGCAAAGTTCACAAGGAACTAAAAGCAACTAAAGGTACCTGAAACCAGTCAGACAACATCAGTATACAAGTCAAAGTCAAAGCAAAATGAGATAAGGATCAACAGTCTACACAATCAGTTAATTGTGCAATGCACAAGGCTCAAAGCATGTGAGCCAAGCAACCTACAAAACAAAAAAGTTAGTCATGATAATCAATCAAGCATCAATCAATTTGTATTGATCTCTCTAAGGCAACTGCTTCTTATCCTGAAAAATGAACTCAAACATGAGTAACAGGACCACTAGGACAAGCCTAGGGTCAAAAGGGGATGAGAAAGTCAAAACAGCAAGTGAAATCCAATCAAAATCATATTCAAACAATCAAGAAGCAAACTCAATTGGTTCCATAATCATATCATTCATCATCATGATTTCATAAGCAAATTAGGTCAAGACATGGCATATGGAAGCTCATAGAAGTCAACAGCAAGACTCAATTCAAAACCAATCATAAACATTCCAAAAAATCATCAAATAAATCATGATCAAACCTAATCCATAGCATGGTAAGCATATCAAATTTCAACTCATTTGGACAAGTGGAAGTTGGTCAATGAAAATCAGAAAGGCAAGGTAATCTCAAACATGCTCAAAGAAGTCAACCAAACATGCACCAACTTGAATAAATCATAAATCAGTGATAGCAAATGAGAAATGAATGGGACAAACACCATGATAAACCTTAAGATGTCTACTAATCACATGTCAAATTTCATGTCCATCCAATAATGTATGAGAATTTCACAAAGCAAATGGCAACAAGTGTCACAAAAGTCAACATTTTGGTCAAACAGGGGAGAAAATTCCAAACAATTAGGAAATGCCATTAATAATTCCACAAAAAATCACATGTAAACTAGACATCCACAAGTATGTTCATGCAAAAATTCAGACCAAATTGAGTTCATTAGGAAAGGTAGAAAAAATCATGAAATTGGACATCAATGGTGTGACACAAATTGTCACACCCTAATTCAAAAAATCATAACTCCCAAACCAGCAATGATAAATTCACAAACTCTACACCAAAATCACCATGAATGTGTCTAGTTTAAGCACAAAAAATTTGGGGGTCATTGGATAAAGCATCATCATTTCACAATTGATTTGGCAAAGTGTACAAAAAATGAACACATGAACAAAATCCTAGCACAATTAAAATTCTACACGTGAAAAAAATCTGGAAAAAAAATACCATAAAAAACTAGAGGTCAAGATGGACATTTCACAAAAAATCCCATGAATTTTGGATGAAAATTGGTTGACTTATGTATTTTGTAAGATTGGCCATATAAATGAAATAAATATTGCAAGATTAAAATGATTAATGGATTAATTAAAGAATATTAAAGCAAAGGACCAAAGTGCCCCTTCGTTGAGTATGAAACTCAGCGTTTCATTAAAAGGAGGGGGTCAACGCCCCGGTCAAATGAAGCACAGGCCAATCGCGTGCTTGCATGGCCCATTCAACCGACCAATCACCAATCTCCTTCTTCAGCAACATGCCAACCCTACGTCTACAGTAAAAACGAAAATGAAAAGAAATTCTGGGCATCGCATTCAGCAAGCTCATCCACGAAAAACCCAGGTCCAAGAACAAATTCCTGGTAACTCGAATCTAAGCACACCATTTTGTAGTTCTCACTTCACACATCATGAATCCATATTCCAATCACAACAAAACGCAAAGGCCAGCAAGAATTTAAGCAAATAAGTTTGGCATCACAAAAATAAATCGATGATATCTCACTCAAATCTCAACGAAAATCAAAAATAAAAAGTCCAGTGTATTCACGGCAATGAGATCTACATAAACCATAACAACATTTCATGAATTATGAAGATGGATTTCTGACCTTTAATTCATGGCAGAGCTGGAATCGTGGCCTTTGAGCTTTAAAAAGTGCAAACAGAAACTCCAATAAGTCCAGGTTGATGAATGGGTGAAGTACCTTGGTTCAATGGTGCTCCATTTTCCTCTAATCATGAGCTGCCATGGAAGGAGCTTAATGGAACAGTGTGAAAATCTGCCTTACAGTTGGAAAGTGATGCTCACAAGAGCTTCCAAATGGTTGGTGTCTTATGAAACCAATGAATCCAGCCCGAGCTCTTTGGAGTTTTTAGCCAGAAAGTTCCAAAAATGAAGAAATGAATACTTGAGAGCAAATGGATTTTTCTGTTGGTGAATAGTGTGGCTAGGGCTTTTCAGAGAGAAAATGATGTATATATGTGCTGTTTAAGGTTTGTAAGCAAGATTAATTGAAGTGTTAATTAGAATTGGTTAATGAGTGTGTTTGGACCATTTTGCTAAAACCATGCCAATTTACATGGAGGTGTATGAATATGCACGAATTGGGCTTCTAACAAATTCTAAACATCATTTCTGAACCATTCCAAGTGGTAAAAATCATTGGAAATGTTTATTTCAAAAGTTCATTTTTTTACCTCACTTAAATAATTCATGCTACTTCAAAAAGTGCCATTTTGATTGGTGAGTTTTTGGTAAATGGTGATGACAAATTTGGAAAGAGGTCATCAAATGTGACTTGTAGCAAAAAACCCCACCCAATTTGGCCAAATGGTTTGGGAGATATGCCTCTTTGAAGTTCAAAAATTTCTGAAAGTGATTTGATCATAACTTGCCAACCATACATGGGAATTGAGTGTTCTTGGACTTTTTGAAAATGGTAGAACAAGATCTTCAACTTTCATGTTGGGAAAAAAATTCATTTGAAGCTTGTATCATGATGTAAGTTTGAGGATCAAGACTTTCCATTTTTGGCAAATTCCTATTACAAGTCAACTTTCTATTTTTGGAAATTTCTTGTTTGACTTCAAATTCTTCCATGATGATGTTTGACATGTTATACGAGGCCTATATGGACATGAATGAGGCCTCTCAAACCAATTCCTACCATCCAATCACTGATTAAATGCACAGTTGACCAACAGTTGACTTTCTAGGGTTTCTGGTGGACTGCACACTGACTGATGACTTCTGAGCAATCAAACCTTGACCAAATCACTTCAAAAGGACCCCTATGTCATGTGAACATGTTGGACCAACCCTAAGGCCTTGGCTCAATGAAAATTGCACTTGCTTGCTTGATTGACTGATCTTTTGACCAGTTTGACCTAATTTGACTGAATGGCTTGCACTTGGGCAAAGGACAATGCAATGCTATGCAGTGGACTATGTTAAGAATAAGAAACTGGTCGTGGTAGGGGGAGAAAAGGCTCTCCTGGTTAGCCACTTGTCTTCTTTCTCATATATTGATGCTGAGGATGAAGTTGGAACGCCTTTCCAAGCTTTGTCTATTGCTGAGCCGATTGAGAAGAAGTCTCCTTCATTTGCTTCCTATCGTGATGCGAAACTGGCCATTGAATGTGGTGCAGTTGATGGTTTAGGGAAGATGATTGAGCTTGAAGACAACAAATCCCGGGCTGGCATTGGCTATTCTTTTGGGGCATTCAACAAGCAAGGACTGTTCAAGAGCGGAGGTTTCATCCATGCTGATCAAGCTGAAGAAGCTGCTGCTATTTTGGAAGAGGATGCAGAGGATTTGAGCAACTTTGTTATCCCTGGCGGGATTTGCCATAATTGGGTCGTTGTGGATGTTCCTACGGTCATTCATAAGTCAGCGTAATTTGTTCACTTTGTTCAAAACCCTTCTCCCATGCCAAAGGGAGAAGTGATGACATTGTTGGCAGCATTTATACAATGATATTTCATTCAATTAATGCATTGTTAAACATTTGTTTTTCCATTTGTCTTCACTTTTTGCTTTTGCATGAAATCAGTGATCACAAAAAACCCTAAAAACAAGAATAAAAGCAATATTTTTCATCTGCATAATGGTTTGCTTGTTTAAATTCTAAAGTTTTTGTTATCCAAAATCGTTATGCAGGTTGATTCTAAAACCCATTGAACATAATGATCCAACGCCATCTCCCAATTTTGAATTCCCTGTATTCGAGGCAGAGGAAGATGATGTTGAAGGGATTCCTGATGAGATTACCCGTCTCCTTGAGCACGAGAAGAAGATCATTCAGCCGCATCTTGAAGATCTGGAAACAGTCAACTTGGGGTCTGAAGATTGTGTTCGTATGGTGAAGATTGGGGCACTTCTTGAAGAGTCTGTCAAGAAGGGGTTGATCAGTTTGCTACGAGAATATTCCGATATCTTTGCTTGGTCGTATGAAGACATGCCAGGTCTAGATACACATATTGTGCAACATTTCCTGCCCTTGAAGCCTGAGTGCGTGCCTGTGAAGCAGAAGCTCAGAAGAACTCATCCAGATATGGCAGTGAAGATCAAAGAGGAAGTTCAGAAGCAAATTGATGCGGGGTTTTTGGTGACTTCTACATATCCTCAATGGGTGGCCAATATTGTGCTTGTGCCTAAGAAAGACGGAAAAGTCCGTATGTGTGTTGATTACAGAGATTTGAATAAAGCTAGTCCTAAAGATGATTTCCCTCTACCACACATTGATATGTTGGTAGACAATACAACTAAATTCAAAGTCTTTTTATGGACGGATTTTCTGGATATAATCAAATCAAGATGGCACCCGAGGATATGGAGAAGACAACATTCATCACACCTTGGGGAACATTCTGTTATCGAGTGATGCCCTTTGGTTTGAAGAACGCCGGAGCCACGTATCAACGAGCTATGACTACCTTGTTTCATGATATGATGCACAAGGAGATAGAGGTCTATGTTGATGATATGATTGCTAAGTCCCAAACGGAAGTTGAACATGTTGAGCATTTGTTGAAGCTTTTTCAGCGTTTGAGGAAGTTCAGGCTTCGTCTGAATCCAAACAAATGTACATTTGGAGTCCGTTCTGGCAAGTTGTTGGGTTTTGTTGTCAGCAAGAGAGGTATTGAGGTTGATCCTGCAAAGGTCAAAGCAATACAAGAGATGCCTGCACCCAAAACTGAAAAGCAAGTCCGAGGTTTTCTTGGCCGCTTGAACTACATTTCCAGATTTATATCCCACATGACTGCCACATGTGCGCCGATATTCAAGCTCCTCCGAAAAGATCAGTCTCATGATTGGATCGAGGATTGCCAAAAAGCTTTCGACAGTATCAAAGAATATCTGTCTGAACCTCCGATCTTGTCTCCGCCTGTGGAAGGAAGACCTCTGATCATGTATCTGACTGTTCTTGAAGACTCGATGGGTTATGTACTCGGTCAGCAAGACGAATCAGGGAAGAAAGAATCTGCTATCTACTACCTCAGTAAGAAGTTTACTGATTGTGAGTCTCGATACTCAATGCTTGAGAAGACGTGTTGTGCTTTGGCTTGGGCTGCTAAGCGTTTGCGCCAGTACATGATAAATCATACAACTTGGTTGATATCCAAAATGGATCCAATTAAGTATATTTTCGAGAAGCCTGCTTTAACTGGGAGGATTGCCCGTTGGCAGATGTTGTTATCTGAGTATGATATTGAGTATCGAGCTTAGAAAGCTATCAAAGGTAGTATCTTGGTTGACCATTTAGCGCACCAGCCGATTGAAGATCATCAGTCTGTTCAGTATGACTTCCCAGATGAGGAGATTCTGTATTTGAAAATGAAAGATTGTGATGAACCTACACTTGATGAAGGTCCAGAACCGGGTTCTAGATGGACGATGGTGTTTGATGGCGCTGTAAATCAGTATGGAAATGGAATTAGGGCAGTAATCATTACTCCTCATGGCACACATATTCCGTTTACAGCAAGGCTAACTTTCAAATGCACGAATAACATGGCTGAGTATGAGGCCTGCATTATGGGATTAGAAGAGTGTATTGATCTGAGGATCAAGCATCTCGATGTGTATGGTGATTCGACCCTGGTTGTCAATCAGATCAAGGGTGAATGGGAGACGAATCAGCCTGGTCTCATCCCGTACAGAGATTATGCGAGGAGGATTTCAACGTTCTTTACAAAAGTTGACTTTCATCATATTCCTCGAGAGGATAATCGGATGGCAGATGCTCTTGCTACGCTGGCTTCAATGATTGTAGTCAAATATTAGAATGAAGTTCCAAATATCATCGTGATGCGCTTGGATAGACCAGCTCACATATTTGCAGTTGAAGAAGTGAAAGATGATAAACCATGGTATCATGACATCAAGAATTTCCTCCAGAACCAGGTATACCCGCCTGGGGCATCTGTAAAAGATAGGAAAACTTTGAGAAGGTTGTCAGGCAGTTTTTACCTCAGTGGTGAAGTGTTGTACAAGAGAAATTATGACATGGTTTAACTCAGATGCGTGGATAGACACGAAGCAGACCTGTTGATGACTGAGGTCCATGAGGGTTCATTTGGTACTCATTCCAATGGACATGCCATGGCTAGAAAGATGTTGAGAGCAGGCTACTATTGGCTGACAATGGAGTCGGACTGCTGCAAATATGTGAAGAAATGCCACAAGTGTCAGATTTACGCGGATAAGATTCATATTCCTCCGACACTTCTGAATGTGATTTCATTACCATGGCCTTTCTCTATGTGGGGAATTGACATGATCGGTATGATTAAACCAAAAGCGTCCAATGGACACAGGTTTATTCTCGTAGCAATTGATTACTTCACTAAGTGGGTTGAAGCCGCTTCGTATGCGAATGTGACCAGGCAGGTGGTTGTGAAGTTTATCAAAAACCAGCTTATTTGCCGTTATGGTGTGCCAGATAAGATCATTACTGATAATGGATCTAATCTGAATAATAAGATGATGGAAGACTTGTGCGCTGAGTTTAGGATTGCACACCATAACTCCTCTCCTTACAGACCAAAGATGAATGGGGCTGTTGAAGCTGCTAACAAGAATATCAAGAAGATTATCCAGAAGATGACAGTTACGTACAAAGATTGGCATGAGATGCTACCATTTGCTTTGCATGGATATCGTACATCTGTCCGCACTTCAACAGGGGCAACTCCTTTCTCTCTTGTTTACGGTATGGAGGCTGTGCTCCCAGTAGAGGTGGAGATCCCATCAATGAGTGTCTTGATGGAATCCAAGTTGACTGATGCTGAATGGATTCAGAGTCGTTACGACCAGCTGAATTTGATTGAAGAGAAGCGATTGACTGCCATGTGTCATGGTCAGTTATATCAGCAGAGGATGAATAAAGCATTCGATAAGAAGGTCAAGCCTCGTGTGTTCCGAGAAGGTGACCTCATGCTCAAGAAAGTCTTGTCTTTCGCGCCCGATTCCAGGGGCAAGTGGACTCCAAACTACGAGGGTCCATATGTTGTTAAGAGAGCCTTTTCAGGCGGTGCTTTGATGCTTACAACAATGGATGGGGAGGATTTCACTCGTCCTGTGAATTCAGATGCAGTCAAGAAATACTTTGCCTAAAAAAAAGTATAAAAGAAAAACAGAATAGTTCGCTAAGTTGAAAACCCGAAAGGGCGGCTTAGGCAAAAATGAGCGTCTCGGTGGATAACCCGAAAGGGCGACCCAGGCAAAAGTTAGAGACATAAAAAAAGAATATTTGCATCCCGCTAGATTGAGTACCTCACCCTGGGGCAATCTAGGCAAAAATTAGGGATTCGGCAAGTAACTGCATCCTGACAAGACTTTCTGTTCCACAGCCGTCTTTTCGTCAGAGATTTTTGATTCGTCGTCAACTGAAGCTTCGAATACATCGAGATTCAAATTGGTAGAGAAAGGATCATTATGTTCAATGTAGCCCTCTTCCAATATATATCACTGATTTCAAATTTGTACAGATCTATGGAGTCTCGCCTTTTACAGGCTACCATTCCATCAAAAAAAATTGAGCTTTTATCCAATTATTTGCACTCTTATTTGTTTCAATTCAACAAAAGTTTTGCATGTTTTAATTGATAAAATGTCATTGCTTAAACAAATAAAATTTTTTAAATTGTTGTTTTAAACAAAGTGAACATTCACGATGATGAAAGGATACTCAAGAATTTCTCAGTGCTCTCCCAAGGATGGCATGATTTCCAACAGGGTAAGACATTTGTTCATATTCCTGGCTTGGTTGTATCCTCTTTCTCCATTTTTGTTGTTGGGGTTGTTCCCCAAGTAGAGCTTCTGTTGATATTTTGATTCCCTGAGCAAAGTGTTTGTTAGGACTTCATGATCCTCTCCAACAGTATTCTCTCCTCAGCATGGGTGCTTTCCCTGGAAGATTCAGTGGTTGGTGGGTTGACACCTCGGTACTTTGTCTGCTTCCTCAGTACAGTCGCCTGCAGAGTTGTTGGCATGATATGCTTCATTTATGCTATATATCCACATCAGAGTGCTTGTTGAGGCTTTCACCTCTTATCCCTTCAGCAGAGCAGTGATTATTTTCCTCCTCAGCAGTTGTTGGTTTCCTCTTGGAAGGTTCGGCATTTGGTGGTTGATCCCCAGCTCTCCTCCTCATCCCCAGTGGAACCGCCAGTAGATTGGTGGTATGGTGGATTGTATCTTTGTGATTTCCCTGCAGTATCCCCAACAGGGTTAATATCCCCAACGGAGTTGGTATCCTCAACAGATTTGTCCTTGTGACAGTTTCTGCCTATTGTGAACTTCTGTTCCCTAGATGGGTTGGTTGGTGATCTATCATTCGTAACTTGGTGATTTCCTGATGCTTTTGATCCTCAGTAGAGTGGCTTGTGTGCAGAATCTACTTGTGTGATCTATTTCCCCTCAGAGGGTTTATTCCCGATGGAGTGGCTGACAGTTTCCCCAGTAGAGTTGCTTGTGCAGCTAGATTCTACTTGTGTGTTCTGTTCTCTTCTGCAGTTCTTGTTTGTGCAGTGAACTCTTGTTTCCCAGTTGATACTGAGGATCCCTTGCAGAAATCTCGGGATTTCTCCATTTCCCCAACAGATTTGATTTGTGGCAGTTTCTTCCTGTTGTGGACTTCTGTTCCCCAGTTGGGTTGATTGATGATCCATCACTCAGAGATTTTGTGATTTCCTTGATATCTCTGATCTTTTGCTTTCCGGCAGATCTTTGCTTTTCAGCATAAAGATCTCCAGCAGATTGGCTTTCCAGTTGGATTTCTTTGGTTTTTTCCTCTGGAAGTGTAGTACCGGGCGTTTGATTCCTGGGCCTGTTTGTGTTAGATATGTCTGTTTTGTCAGCATTCATCAAACATAAATTACGCATATTCATGCATACTTTCAACATTCAGATATTCATGATTGCATTTTTTTGCCATATATCTTTTGTTTGTTGTCTCCTGCTATTGGTGATGTAGATCTCTCCGGTAGATCGTCCCAAGCAGATGTCGGGTGTCTAAACTCTCAATATAGAGTCAGCCCCATAAGCAGAAAGTGTCTCTCTTTCCTTCTGCAATTCCCCACTGAGATATATCCTCGTGGATGACGGTTTCTTCCGTTTCCTCCCAACACATATATTGGGATGGATTTTCCTATTTGAGTTATATCCTCATTAGGATGAGTCTTGTTTCAGTTTGTCTTTTCAGTTTGATCCTGAATTGGCATTTTTTCAACTGTCTCTTGTGCTTCCCTGTGGAATAAATGAATGAATTGCCCAGTAACCGGCAATAGTTCTTTTTATCCCCAACGGAGTTTGGGCCTCTACCCAGTAACCGGTAGTTGTAAGTCCTATGTTCCTTTTTCCTCTTGGCGGAATTTGTGGTTATATACCTTTTATTCCTCAGCAAGGGTCGATTGGTTTTCTACCCAATATTTGGTAGTCGTAAATCCTATTTTCTTGCTCTTCAGCAGTTGGTGGTTTGTTATACACCCTATTTTGTTCCCCGTGCGGAGTTGTGACTCTTTCATTCCTCACGCAGAGAGTTGTTGGTTTTCTACCCAGTATTCGGTAGTTATAAATCCTACTTTTATCCCCTAGCAGAGGTAACCTTGTTGTTTATCCTGGTTGATGGTGGATTTTGTGGTCTTCTACCCAATATTCGGTAGTTGTAAATCCTATGTTGTTGTTGTCTCCCTAATGGAGTCTGCGCTTTCTTGGGGATAATTGCCGTATGCTAGAAATTTTCATCCTCAGCCAGAGTTTTGGTCTTCTACCCCGTATTCAGTAGTTGTAAACCCTAATTTCTCCCCTTTGCAGAGTTAACCTTGTTGTTCATCCTATCCGATGATGGTTACTCTTTGTTGGTTATCTTTGAAGGTGAGAAAAACAAGAAAGGGGGGGTTTGAATTGTTTGGAAAATAAGCGCTTTTTCAAAATGAAAGTCACACAAGGATTTTTATACTGGTTCGCTTATAACACAAAGCTACTCCAGTCCACCCGGCCAAGGTGATTTCGCCTTCAACAAGGACTTAATCCACTAATCTTGAAAGATTGATTACAAACAACGTCTAAGAGAAAGATCTCTTAGTCCTCTCAAGTATACAGACTACACAGAGTCACTTGAGGAAATACAACAAAGATAAAAGCTTATGTAATCTAGAGTGCTTCTAAGATAAGCAAATATTACAACAGTAAGAACAAGGTGTTTAACGTTTCAAGCAAAAGCTTTGTGAAATGTTGAGAGAGATGAAGATTGTTTTTGTATGCTTGCTTTCTCTAACCTCTCAAAAATTGATGTTTCAGTAAAATCTTGTGATATTGTACTTGTATCTCAATGTTGATTTGCAGTCCTTTATATAGAAGAGAAGGATCCGTTAAAAAATCATAGCAGGTAATGACTCTTGAATAATAATTAGTGCCATAACTTATGTTGCTTGTTGCCAAAGCAACTTTCTCTTCTTGAATGACTACTTTCCAAAAATAGTTCCTATTCATTTGAATTTGGAGTTAACGTCTCTTTCTGTATTAGGAAGTCCATTTCCATCACTTTACTTGAAGTTAACGTTACTCTTCCTTATTTAGCAATTCCATAATCAAGGTCTTCGTGTTTCTGGAGATCTTGGAATCTTGCTATCTAACTTCTGATCTCTTTTGAGTTCTGATGGTTTCTTCAGATAGCGCTAAGAACTTCTGGAGTTTGACATACCGTTGTTCAGAATCAGAACTTCTAGAGCGTACTTCTTGTTCAGATGCTTCTGATATTTCGCTGTTTTGCTCAGAGTTAGACTTTCTTGACCGTGTTTCTACTTCAGATGCTTCTGGTCTTCTGATAATTTGTATCTGATATGATTCTCTATCTGATGATTTCTTCCTTCTTTCCTTAGAACCCTGCACACTTAGAAACTTTTCGTTAGGGTGCCATTTTTGGTTTCATCCTTTGTTATCATCAAAATCATGGAATCTGTTGTAGAACAATTTTTGTTCTTACAATCTCCCCCTTTTTGATGATGACAAAACAAACTTAATTAGCAGATGAAACATAAACAATATCAGATCAGATAGATAAGAGCTCCCCCTGAGATAGGCTAGGGAGTTCAGAAGTTCTTACCAGAGCTTCCAAGCAATGAGGTTTCTTGATACCTTCTGCAATTTCTTAAGTCTAGAGTTAGATAAGTTTATTTTTAAGAAAAATATGTTGCAGAGTGCCTAAGGTATTTAGACAGTATTTTCATCAGAGCTATTAATGACTTCTCCCCCTTTTTGTCAGAATCAAAAAGACATAGCAAAAATAATAATAATTCAAGAGAAAAACATTGTATTCAGATAAAAAGCAACAGAGGCAAAAGGAACAAGTAAATATCAGAAACAAAGAAAGCAAAGCAACAAAATCCTAAGTGCCTAAGGGTTGGGAGGCGAAGGCATTCTCTGAAGCAATAGAGCCAGCATGTTCTGAATGTTGTCGTTGACAGAGTCTTGTTTATCCATTCTGGCACGAAGTTCCTTCTGATCTTTCTTCAGTTCTTCCAGCGTCTGGATAACCATAGGAACAACAGAAGAGGACTCCCCCTGAGTCAGAGCCTGCTGTGCTTCAGCAGCGGCCTTTGCTTCAGCTTCGGCAGCAGCTTGTGCCTCAGCTTCGGCAGCATCAGCAGCATCAGCCAGAGCTTTAGCTTCAGCTTCCTTTACCCTTAGAATTTCAGCTTCTCTTGCTCTTTCTTCTTCCAGCCTTCTGGCTTCTTCTTCAGCTTCTCTTGCTAGTCGCTCTTCTTCCAGTCTTCTGGCTTCAGCTTCTCTTGCAAGTCTTTCCTGGAGTCTTGCCTCAGCATCTCTGATAAAGTCGTTTCTGACTTGTTCAGAGATGTGCTTCAGTTTAAAAGCCTCAGAGGTCATCCAGCCAATGACTCTGTTCCAGTGTGTCCTTACAAAGTCAGGATCATCACTGACTTCAGAGTTAATGGTCAGAGACTTGACCTTTTATACTGAAGCCCCTGTAAACAGCATTATGGCTTCCTCAAGGGTAGGTATAGAAAGGTCAGGTTCAGAGGTATGAGGTGGAGAGGTTGAAGGGCTAAGGTTTAGTGTTAGAGGTTCAGGTTCTGCTTCAGGTTGAGGTTCAGATCTTTGGGGTGAAGCGTAAAGAGGGTTTAAGTCTAATGTTAGAGGTTCAGTTTCAGCTTCAGGTTCAGCTGAGGTGTTTGGAGGGGTGATATCAGAGGTGTGGAGGTCAGAGGGTTGAGTTTCAGAAGGTTGGTCTTCAGAAGGTATGTTGGTTGTTTGTTCTGGGGGAGGTGAAGTTGCTTCAGATTGTGTTGGTTGTTGTGAAGCAAGGTTTTGAGCCTGAATTTGGGCTAAGGTTGGAGAGTTAGGATCAGAGTATTCTTGGTCAGAGGAGAGGTCAAGGTATGGGGGTGATTCTGGGGCTAAAGATGATGAAGAGGAAGTGGTTTGGTTCATTTCTTCAGAACGTGGTAAAGATGTTTGGGCAAGATTAATTTGAGGTGGAGGTAGTGAGGTTCTGGTTGTAGAAGGTGGGGTTTCAGAGGTTGTGTATATGGGTGGTGTTGGGAGAGGATTAGAAGAAGCCATAAGTTGTTCAGAGGGAATAGAGGGAGCAGACGTACCAGTAGTTTCTTGCAGAGGCGCTGGAGATCTGGTTCCAGAAGTTTCTCCTATTCTTGCTCTCTTTGCCTTTGAAGACTTATGCTTAGAGGGACCTCTTTTGAATCTGACAAAGTCTTCTTCTGACTCTAGACACTCATCCAGTCTGAAGTCAGAGATGTCGACTCCTTCATCCTTCAGACGCTGCATGTAGTGGAGGATTGCATCTACAGGTTCATTCTTGAAGAACCTTGCAAGACCATGGGGTAGCTTCCTCTGATCTTTCAAGGCATCCCAGGAGGTATCCATAGTGGGTCTGACTTGAATCTTCTTCAGAATTCCCATACTCTTGAGATTTCTGGCGTTCAAAGGTCTTCCAGTATCTATCGCCAGATCTTCCATCAGCCTGTTCTTCTCCAGATGATCTACCAACCCATTCTCAATGAAAACATCAGATATAAGCCTTCCCAGAGGGATGTAGGATCTGGGTTTCATGTTGTTTCTTGTCTCCCTTACAGAGTCTCTGAGATATCTGAAGAGAAGTGCAGGAAGGCAGAGCTTTACACCCTTGTGAATGCAATAAAGAATGCACTTCTGATCTGCATTGATGTAGTCAGAGGAGTTTGATGCTGGGCGATGATGAATGGTTCCCAGAATGATCTTGAGCCATACTCTGAGGTTCTGATGAAGCTCTTTGTTCTTTGAAGGATTTCCTTCAGTGTTGAGTTTGAAGATGGTTGGATTGATTACTTCAGCAATGCGCTTTGACCTAGGGTTGATGTTGTAAATCCTTTTTCCTCCAGTTTTCTCCATGTTTAGTAAAGAAGCAATTGACTTTTCAGTAATCACTGTCTTTACCCCCAATACGAAGGAGACGATGAAGTGGTCATCAGCATCAGCAAATCTCCAGAATTCTTTGATGAGATTTGGGTAAACAGGGCCATAAAGCCTTTGGAAGTAGTTTTCCCACCCTTGTATACGGAGTTCTTCAGTAAGATCTACTCCATTTCTCCTCATGTTGTCGAAGTCCACCAGTGTTTCACATAACACATCCAGTCCCTCAAAGGGAGTTGCTAGGTTAATGTGAGGTTGACGATCAAGAATATGGGATTCCTTGTACACTGGAGTAATGGAAATGCCTGTAAAAGTTGGAGTTGGAATGCTTGAACTTTGGGCAGTGGTGTTGGATTCCATTTGCTGAGAAAAGTTGAAAACTTGTTGTTGTTGAGCATCCATAGTTGATGAAGATGAAGGTGAAGATGAAGAGTTTGTAGAAATGCTTCAGAGAGGGTTTGAGAGTGAGTGAGAGTGATAAGTGTGTGAAATGTGAGAAAAGTGTTTAAATACCCTAAACGAAAAACACATGCAAAACGACACACTATTCAGCGTTAGCACAAAGCACAAGTTAGCACGCTTGGGGGAAAAATGATTAAGGCTCATTAATGAATGTCTAATCCCAACAGTATGCACACTGCTCGAGGAGATCTTAAACGTTTTTCTTCTGGACAGCTGTCTAGAAGTTCTAGGGTTAGACGCTAAGTGCTCCACGTGTTGATGTATCTGATCTTCAGGAATACCAAAGGATTGGTTCCTGGATATTTCTAACTCAGATATCTTCTTAACTGGTAGAAGTATCAGAGTCAGAGGCAGAAACACATTTGTTTATGTCAGAGTCTCATTTTACATCTTCAGAGCCACACTTCATTCAGGGCAATTTCGAATGTTCAGATTTTCTAAGATAAAAAGAAATCTATCTTCAGCTAGAGGCTTAGTAAAGATATCTGCCCATTGATGATCTGTATCAATGAACTTCAATGCTACTATCCCCTTCTGAACATATTTTCTGATAAAATGATGTTTTATTTCAATGTGTTTAGCTCTGGAATGTAGAATGGGATTCTTACTTAGACAAATGGCAGCAGTATTATCACAGAAGATAGGAATGTTACTCTCAAAGATTTGCAAATCTTCTAACTGATGCTTCATCCAGAGCATCTGAGTTGTGCACAGTGATGCTGAGATATATTCTGCTTCTGCAGTTGATAGAGTGATAGTTGACTGTCTTTTGCTAGCCCAGGATATTAGATTGTTTCCCAGAAGCTGGCAATTTCCAGATGTGCTTTTTCGTTCTAGTCTATCTCCTGCATAATCTGCATCACAGTAACCAGAAAGTCTATACTCTGATGTTTTCTTATACATCAGGCCCAGGTTAGGAGTTCCTTTCAGATACTTGAGAATTCTCTTAACTGCTGTTAAATGAGATTCTCTAGGATCTGATTGGAATCTGGCACAGAGACAGACACTAAAGAGAATATCAGGACGAGTAGCAGTCAGATGGAGAAGAGAGCCTATCATACCTCGATAGAGCTTCTGACAAACCTTTGCGCTTACTTCTTCCTTTTCAAGAATGCATGTTGGATGCATTGGAGTTTTTGCAGAGTTGCAGTCAGCCATGTCAAATTTCTTCAGAACATCTTTAATATATTTGCTTTGATGAACATATGTAACTTCTGAAGTTTGGTTAATTTGAATTCCCAGAAAGAACTTTAGTTCTTGCATTAAGCTCATTTCAAATTTTGCCTGCATTAACTTAGAGAATTCTTGACAAACAGAGGCGTTAACTGAACCAAAAATAATATCATCAACGTATATCTGGCATATCATGAGATCATTATTAAGGTTCTTACAGAAGAGTGTGGAGTCAACTTTCCCTCTGATAAAATTGTGTTCCAGAAGAAAATTGCTTAAACGTTCATACCAAGCTCTGGGAGCTTGTTTAAGTCCATATAAAGATTTTTTAAGTTTAAAAACATGTTCTGGAAAATTTGAATTTTCAAAACCTGGAGGTTGGTTGACATACACTTCTTCTGATATATAACCATTAAGGAATGCACTCTTGACATCCATTTGATATAGTTTAATAGAATGGTTAATAGCAAAAGATACAAGAAGACGAATAGATTCTAACCTTGCGACTAGAGCAAAAGTTTCATTATAATCAATACCTTCTTGTTGACTATAACCTTGAGCTACCAGTCGAGCTTTGTTTCTGACGACTTCTCCTTTCTCATTCAACTTGTTTCTGAATACCCATCTGGTTCCAATAACGTGAGTGCCTCTGGGCTTTGGAACAAGATCCCAGACATCATTCTTTGTGAATTGATCTAATTCTTCTTGCATGGCTGAAACCCAGTCGTTATCTTGAAGTGCTTCATCACAAGACGTAGGCTCAATCAGAGACACTAGTCCCAGAGGAGTATCTTCAGAGGTCCTGAAGGTAGATCTAGTTCTAACAGGTTCGTCTTTGTTTCCCAGAATCAAATCTTCAGATACATTGATACGACTTTTAACTTTCTTTGGGATTTCTGGGGATTTAATTTCTTCAGAGTTCTGAGTGACAGTTGCTTCTGGAGTTTTATCAGATCCTGCAAGAGTGATTTCTAAATCTGCAAAATTTTCAACTAGCTTTGACTTTTCAGGGTCAAGCTTATCATCAAATCTGACATGAATTGATTCTTCCACAATTTTGGTTTTTGTGTTGTATACTCTGTAGCCTTTAGAGCGTTCTGAGTATCCTAACATAATACCTTTCTGTGCTTTGGAATCGAACTTGTTCAGATGTTCTTTAGTGTTTAAGATAAAGCAAGAACATCCAAAAGGATGAAAATATGAAATGTTTGGTTTTCTTCCTTTACATAGCTCATAGGGAGTCTTTTCCAGAATAGGTCTTATAGAGATTCTATTCTGAATGTAACATGCTGTATTTACAACTTCTGCCCAAAAGTGCTTTGCCACATTAGATTCATTGATCATGGTTCTGGCCATCTCTTGGAGTGTCCTATTCTTCCTCTCTACAACTCCATTTTGTTGTGGAGTTCTAGGGCAGGAGAAATCATGGGATATTCCATTAGAGTCAAATAATTCCTCAAAATCTTTGTTTTCAAATTCTCCACCATGATCACTTCTGACTCTAATAATTTTAGAGTCAAATTCTTTTTGCACTTTGGAGCAGAAACTAGTGAATACAGAGTGAGACTCACTCTTGTGCTTTAGGAATTTCACCCATGTCCAGCGACTGTAATCATCAACAATGACTAGTCCATACTTCTTTCCATTGACTGATGCTATTTTCACAGGACCAAATAAGTCAATGTGGAGAAGTTCCAGAGGCTTAGAGGTAGAAACAACATTTTTCTTTTTAAAGGTTGTTTTTGAAAATTTTCCTTTCTGACATGCTTCACACAGAGCATCTGAAGAAAACTTCAGTTTAGGTAGGCCTCTGACTAACTCGAGTTTATTTAGCTGAGAAAGTTTCCTCATGCTAATGTGGCCCAAGCGTCTATGCCACACCCATTGCTCTTCGTGAACAGTCATCAGACATTTGACATTTTGTTCTTTTAAATCAGAAAGATTGATTTTATAAATATTGTTTTTCCTCTTGCCTGTGAATAGGACTGAACCATTGTTTTGATTTATGGCTTTACATGTTTTTTGATTAAAGATTACATCATAACCATTATCACTTAATTGACTTATGGATAATAAGTTATGCATTAATCCTTCTACATAAAGGACATCAGATATAGAGGGAAGAGTACCATTACCAATAGTTACGGAGCCTCTGATCCTTCCTTTCTGATCTCCTCCGAAACCTACAAATCCAGCGTCTTTAAGTTCCAGACTTTGGAACATAGACTTTCTTCCCGTCATGTGTCGCGAGCATCCAGAGTCCAGGTACCATGACTGGTGTCTGAACTTTGCTGCATAGGATATCTGCAACATAAACAATCTTATCTTTCGGTACCCAGAATCTCTTGGGTCCTTTCTGATTAGTCTTCCCAGAGTTTCTTATAACTTTGGGTTTTCTAGCATTTTCAAATTTTTGTTCTTGTGTGTGTGTAGTGATATGAAAATGGAGATTTAAGTTGGTCACTAGAAGAAGTTTTAACTTCCTTAGGATCATACCCAATTCCCTTTTTATTGTTCTGACTGACTCCATAAATCATGGATGCCATAATACTCCTACCTATTCCATTTTTCAGAAATTCTTGAAAGGCTTCTTCGTATTCATAAATGAATTTATTTGAAGTTTGTGGTGCTTGAGACAATGCTTCTTCTAATTCTAAGCTTTTTCTTTTGGCTCCATCTCTTTCTAATGTCAAAGACCTGATTGTATCTTCCCGCTCTAGAATTGTCATCTCAAGCTTGCCACATTCTTCAAATTTTGCTTTAAAACAGCCTTTTATGTTTTTAAGCTTTTGTTTTAATTTCTGATATGAGCTAAGAGTTTCTGACAAGCATGATTCTAGATCAGATCGAGAGAGTTCAGAAAATACCTCTTCAGATTCTTCATCTGAGCTGCTCCTGGATGTGGTAGCCATAAGTGCCACGTTGGCCTTTTCATCAGAGTCAGATTCTGATGACTCAGATTCACTATCATCCCAGGTAGCCATCAATCCTTTCTTTGTCCTGAAGGTATTTTTCTTAAAGCTTTCTTTTCTAGAATTGTCTTTCTTTAGCTTGGGGCATTCATTCCTGTAGTGACCTGTTTCTTTACATTCATAACAAGTAATATCTTTGTTAGTTTTACCTTTTGAGGTTGATTCTGATCGATCCCCTCTGGGTCTTGGTCTTCTGAAGTTGTTGTTCCTCTTTTTCCAGAGTTGTTTAACTCTTCTGGTCAGGAGGGACAATTCTTCTTCATCATCAGAATCTTCTAGTTCAGAGTCATCAGTATCTTCAGTTTCTGCCTGGAGAGCTTTGGTTCTGTCAGGTTTGCGTCTTTCATATCTGGACTTTAATGCTACGGACTTGTTCCTTTTCTGAGGCTCATCTTCCTCTAGTTCTATCTCATGGCTTCTGAGGGAGCTGACAAGTTCTTCAAGACTGATATTGTTCAGATCCTTTGACAGCTTCAGAGCAGTAACCATGGGTCTCCATTTCTTTGGCAGACTTCTGACTATCTTTTTGACGTGATCTGCAGTTGTGTATCCTTTGTCTAGAACTTTGAGACCTGCAATCAGAGTTTGGAATCTAGAGAACATTGCCTCTATGGCTTCATCATCTTCCATTTTGAAAGCTTCATATTTCTGGATAAGCGCCAGAGCCTTTGTCTCTTTGACCTGAGAGTTTCCTTCATGAGTCATCCTCAGAGAGTCAAGTATGTCTTTGGCTGTTTCTCTGTTGGTGATCTTTTCATACTCGTTGTAAGATATAGCATTGAGGAGTATGGTTCTGGCCTTGTGATGATTCTTGAAAACTCGCTTCTGATCATCTGACATTTTACTTCTGGGAACTTCAGCTCCATCCTCTGTGACAGGAGGTTTGTATCCATCTGTGACAATGTCCCAGAGATCAGCATCATAGCCTAGAAAGAAACTTTCGATTCTATCTTTCCAGTAATCGAATTTCTCTCCATCAAAGACAGGAGGCTTAGCATTGTAACTATCCTTTTCATTTGTGTGGGCCATAGTTTTTCTCGTTCTGGATCTCTCTACACTGTTAAGTGTTTGATTAGAAAATCAATAACAGAGCCGGAGCTCTGATACCAATTGAAGGTGAGAAAAACAAGAAAGGGGGGGTTTGAATTGTTTGGAAAATAAGCGCTTTTTCAAAATGAAAGTCACACAAGGATTTTTATACTGGTTCGCTTATAACACAAAGCTACTCCAGTCCACCCGGCCAAGGTGATTTCGCCTTCAACAAGGACTTAATCCACTAATCTTGAAAGATTGATTACAAACAACGTCTAAGAGAAAGATCTCTTAGTCCTCTCAAGTATACAGACTACACAGAGTCACTTGAGGAAATACAACAAAGATAAAAGCTTATGTAATCTAGAGTGCTTCTAAGATAAGCAAATATTACAACAGTAAGAACAAGGTGTTTAACGTTTCAAGCAAAAGCTTTGTGAAATGTTGAGAGAGATGAAGATTGTTTTTGTATGCTTGCTTTCTCTAACCTCTCAAAAATTGATGTTTCAGTAAAATCTTGTGATATTGTACTTGTATCTCAATGTTGATTTGCAGTCCTTTATATAGAAGAGAAGGATCCGTTAAAAAATCATAGCAGGTAATGACTCTTGAATAATAATTAGTGCCATAACTTATGTTGCTTGTTGCCAAAGCAACTTTCTCTTCTTGAATGACTACTTTCCAAAAATAGTTCCTATTCATTTGAATTTGGAGTTAACGTCTCTTTCTGTATTAGGAAGTCCATTTCCATCACTTTACTTGAAGTTAACGTTACTCTTCCTTATTTAGCAATTCCATAATCAAGGTCTTCGTGTTTCTGGAGATCTTGGAATCTTGCTATCTAACTTCTGATCTCTTTTGAGTTCTGATGGTTTCTTCAGATAGCGCTAAGAACTTCTGGAGTTTGACATACCGTTGTTCAGAATCAGAACTTCTAGAGCGTACTTCTTGTTCAGATGCTTCTGATATTTCGCTGTTTTGCTCAGAGTTAGACTTTCTTGACCGTGTTTCTACTTCAGATGCTTCTGGTCTTCTGATAATTTGTATCTGATATGATTCTCTATCTGATGATTTCTTCCTTCTTTCCTTAGAACCCTGCACACTTAGAAACTTTTCGTTAGGGTGCCATTTTTGGTTTCATCCTTTGTTATCATCAAAATCATGGAATCTGTTGTAGAACAATTTTTGTTCTTACAATCTTCATCCAGTATTCGATGTTGATATTCCCTCTTTCTTCTGGGTAATTGCCGTTTGCTAGCAATTGTATCCCCAGTAGATATTTCCTTGTGGATAATTGCCGGATGTTAGCAATTTTATCCTCAGTGGGTCCTTTCACCGTATGCCAGTGATTTGTTTCCCGGATCATTGATGTTTATCAATGCATCCCTAGTGAGTCATCTTTCATTTACCCTTTTGCTTGGTAATGATTGTTGCTCCCTGTGATAGGTCATCTTTATATACCTAGTGTTGGTATCCCGATGCCTTTCTTTTCGGTTGATTTATTCTTTATTAACCCAGTAACCGGTTGTGGATAATCTTCCATGCGAGTATGTTATCCACGTTCTGACGGTAATGGATAATATATCTCATGCACTCTTCAGTCGAAGCCTGTTGTGTTTCCCCAGTCGAGTAAGATTCGTGTTCCTTTTGCGGAATCGAATATTCGTTTGTCTCTTGGATGATTGCCAGATGCTTGCAATTTATCCCCTGTGAGTTATCTTTCGTTTACCCTGTTGTTGTTGGTAACGATTGTCTCTCTTTTCGGTAGGTCACCTATTATATACCCAGTAACCGGTATCCCTGGTGTTTCCTTCCCATGCGAGTATATTATCTACGTTCTGACGGTAATAGATAATATATCTCATGCGAGTATACTATCCACGTTCTGACGGTAATGTATATTATATCTCATGCGCTCTTTGGGTTTTTTCCCCAGTTGAGTAAGATTTGTTTTCCCGTTGCGGATTCGAATGTCCATCCTGTAAGTCGATTTGCTTTTTCAAGCCCTCCTTTCGGATGATGAGTGTCTTGGCATATATACCAATTCACGCTTTGGTCGGTCACCTATTATATACCCAGTAACCGGTATCCCTGGTGTTCCTTCCTTTCTGCTCCCTATTATGACCTTGGTCCCCTGTGGAGTCAGATTTTCCTGAGTTGATGTACCTTTTTCAGGTCTTTCTCAGACGTTTGGCTGATTGATATCCCTCACCCTTATACCAGTCTTAGATATTCATTCTTCCTTAGCTTGTTGTTCTTTCACCCTTATACCGGTGTTCAGATCACATGTCTCTCTGAGTTTGTTACCCTTATACCGGTAACACCTCACCTTGCAGTTTTTCTCCAGGAGAGTCTCTTTGTTAGACATTCCCCAGTCACTACGCCAAAAACTGGAATAGACAGCGCACCTTAGAGGGCACTTTCTTAAAGAAGCGCACTCTAAAGTGAAGAGAAAAATAAGGAGGAATAGACAGCGCACTTTAGAGGGCGCTTTTGTAACAAAGCGCCCTCTAAAGTGAAGCAAAAAAATAATGAGGAAATGGAGGGACACCAATAGAGGGCGCGTTTATGAAAGCGTCCTCTAAGGGTACCCTTAGAGGGCGCTTTTAAGAAAGCGCTCTCTAAGTCCATGTACAACAGCGCACTTTAGAGGGCGCTTTTGTAACAAAGCGCCCTCTAAAGTGAAGCGAAAAAATAATAAGGAAATGGAGGGACACCAATAGAGGGCGCTTTCATAAGGGTACCCTTAGAGGGCGCTTTTAAAAAAGCGCTCTCTAAGTCCATGTACATTTCCAGTTTATAAAGCGCTTTTGGAAAGCCTTAGAGAGCGCTTTTAGAAGCGCCCTTTTAGGCCCCCTTTAGAGGGCGCTTTTTTTACACAAGCGCCCTCTAAGGTCCCCTTTATTAAACATTAAAATTATAACATATATACTGCATGTCTCTTTATTTTCCCTCTCTATATGCTATTTCGTTTACGTAACTGGGTTTTCTCTCTACTGCGATTACTCTCGTCCTCCGTTCGTTCTCCCTCCCTCACCGTCGTCGTCGCCGTCGCCTTTTTCTGCTGCTGCGTTCACGTTCACTGAGTTATCTGCATCCACCGTCGCTGTTCACTTTCTTCTCCATCGTTACCGTCACCTTGAAGGTATTTCTCTTCTCCATCGTTACCGTTCACTTTCTTCAGGTGTTTGATTAGGGCATTTTCTAAACTGAGTTTTACATTTTGTGCATTATGTTGATTAATGTTGTTTAGGGCAAACGAGCACTATATGGTGTTCATGAGCACCTTGTTGTAAGGTTTTTTATTTCTGATTGAAAACTGATGTCATTTGGAGTGTGTTTGAGCTTGTGCTTGGAAGTTTGATGATTATGGATGCAAGTTTGTTCATGTTCAAAACACCATAAGTTTGCATTGGTCTTTTATATGCAGTAGGTGTGTGTGAGTTTGTATTCAATAATGATGAAAAAAAGAGAGAGTTTAGATTGTTGTAACATGAGAGAAATGGAAGGTATATGAATGTGTTTTTTGTGTAGCTTCACGAATATGGTCATTGTCTTACTTGGGTCTTATTGAATCATTTCTATATTACAGATAAAATGGCTAACCAAGACGATATCCATGACGCGAGTGGATCACGTAACAATGTTGAAAAAGAAATCAAACGAGGATTGACTGTTATGAAGTCAATCATTCGTGCAAGAGACAAGGGTGAAAAATTCGAAGTACATTGGAGTGCTGAAGACCAACTAATTGAGCCTAACGGTTCAATGTTGGCAAGTTACATTGGTTCCCTTGTTCGACAACATATTCCGATTACATGTGATAATTGGAGAAGTCCGGAATTGAAGGTTGGCAAAGAAAAAATATGGTCCGAGATACAGGTACTTACCATATATTATTATATGTTTTTTTGTTGACTATTTGTTGACCATATATTGTTATAATATTACTTATAATAACACACTCCATTTGTATTGTTTTTAGAGATCCTTTCACATCGATGAAAGGCGGCAAAAATATTGTATTCAATTGGCCGGAAAAAGACTCCGAGGATTTCGATCCTTTTTGTCCAACAAATTTCTCAAGGATGAGGAAGGAAACTTTGTTGAAGCAGAACGACCAATGAAGTATGCGGAGATTATTTCAGCCGAAGAATGGGATAACTTTGTCGCCAAACGAAGAAACGAAAAATTCCATGTAATGTCTATTAATTATGGTATTATACAATTGTTAAGTTAATTGGTTCTAATATGCCTTAAACTTTTTTATCCAGGAAGTAAGCGACAAAAATCGGAAAAGGGCATCAAAACCCGCGTATCCGTACAAAAAAGGGCGTACGGGATATGCACGGTTACAACAAAGAATTGTGAGTATATTCAAACGCTATGAGCTTATACATTGTCACAATATGTTATAATTGATGATCTTATAATCTGATTCAATTTGTAGCTAGCCGAGGAGAAAAGTGACGCAACATCTCTTCCGGAGCACGTATTGTGGAAGGCTGCTCGGGTTGGGAAGGATGGGGCTGTCGTTGAAGCGATTCAAAATGTTTATGACGAATGTGAGAGTATATGTAACATTATTTCTTTAATTATATTGAAAATTTTGTTAGACATATAATTCATTTTTAATCTCCTCTAATAATATTTCAGGAGACTTTATCCCAAACCTTACCTTCAACCGAGGTCCAGGATTGCAGGAGCGTACTTAGTCGAGTACTAAATGTTCCTGAGTATTCCGGTCGTGTGAGGGGTAAGGGTTTTGGTGTGACTCCGTCGTCATTTTATAAAAAACCAAAAACAAAAAATCCTACCAACAAAGAGGTGATGGAGACCTTGGCGGAGTTAAGGGCACAAGTACTCGAACTGCAAAAGGAGAATGCAAGGTATAGAGAGGAAAGGTGCGGCTCCGAGGCAAAAGATACTAGTGACCGAGCTAGTATCAATTGTCAACCGAAATTTCCCGAGATAATTATATATGTTATTATGAAATTAAAATAGCACTTTTTTACTTGACACATATACACGTTAACAATAACATTTATTATTAGTTTAGGGCATTACACCTTGTCAGCTGTATCTATCATCACCAACTTATCGCATGGTTGGCAAGGGAAAAGTGCACAACACTTCGGGTGAATTACTTCACCATAATCCCCTCCCGGTGGGATATATGAAAGTTTCGGTTGACCTTGTATTAGATACCGACGCGCTTCTACCATTACCTGACGTTGTTTCAGAGACAACGTTGATGCGAGATGCAGTCGGATCCTTTGTTGGATGGCCGTCAGATCTAATTTTCCCAGATGCCGAGGTATATATGTTCTAAATGATTATGAATATTTAGTATTCACATTTCAATTCAGCTACAATTATGATATTTAATCAATCCTTATTACATGGTAATGTTAGACTCCTACAAGACCCACACATAAAGCTGGTAAAGGGATTTCAAGACGCATCGAGTCGGTTGCATCTCAAAAAGAGGTACAAATATATATACCCATTGAATTATATACGCAACGATTCTGTTGCATCACAAAAAGTCATGATTTAATTTATATGAATTTTTAGGTTCCCGGTCGAAAGTTGAAAAAAGCTGGTAACGATATTCCAACGACGTCCGGGACAAAATCTCAAATTATGATGCGTCTTGAGAAAATGGTGGAAGAGTCCGATATTATGCACGGCGCCATCCGTAGTGTAGATTTTGATGAAGGTGTTTTCGGAATTGCTCATTCCGAAATAATTGCAAAGGAGGACATGCAACAACTTTTTGAACACGAAGAATTGGGCATCGCTGTCATTCATACATACATATGGTACTCCGATCAATCTATTATTTACTTAGTTGAACAATTTATTTACACATTTCAATGAGTAGTCTAATGTTTATTATGTTTCTATTTAAGGTATATGTATGTAACATTGATGCGGGGAACTGAATTGTGTAACCGATTCAATTTTATTGCTGCTTCCCGTATCAACACAACGTTTATAACGAAAAATCCAACATCCGTAAAGAATGAACTAGTCGATAGATTCATGGCGGCCGGCGATAATACTACACCCAGTTTGTATTTTTTACCGTTTAATTCTGGCAACGAGTTAGATTTTCTTTCTAATAATTTCATTCTAATCTATGTATATCTTTTACGTAGAAAATTTTCATGCATCTAAATTTTTGTTTTATTTTACAGTGGTCACTGGGTGTTGGTTGCTATGGATCTTTCGAGACTAATGGTGTATTATCTCGATTCGTTATCGGGTGATTGGAGTAAATATCCGAGTATGAAGAAGACGGTTGACGCGTAAGTGAAATTCCCCTAAATATTCGTGTGTATTTGTATATTTAATTATGTCTGTCAGATTGATCTCAATATACGTTTTTATTTTGTTAGGGCAATACTAAAATTTAGATCGAAAAAGAATTACCATAATAGGAAGGACATTACCTGGATCAGAGTTCAGGTATATATTAAGTATCTTATTTTTGCTTATAATAGTGTTTGTTTTTTTGCTTATAATAGTGTTTGTAAGAAATTAACTATATATATATTGTTTGTTTTTCTGTGTAGTGTCCTCAGCAAAACAATTCGGTCGATTGCGGATTTTTTGTATTGAGATTTATGAGAGATATCATTGCGTTGAATCGTATAGACATCCCAAAAATGGTATGGAATAATAACTTAGGGTTTATTTTAATATTATCGGATATTTCATCTAATTTGTTACTAAATCATGAATATGTTTTATTCTCTTAATTGTAGTACTTTGAGGAATACAAATCTTACTCAAGAGCTCATTTGGATGAAATGAAGGATGAATTGTGTCAATTCATTGTTGATCAAAGAATCATATAGCTAGGTTGTATATTGTTGTACATATATGTATGGAATGTTGTTGTTGTATGCTGTTGTTGTATATATGTTGTATATTGTTGTTGTACTTTTACTAAATCATGAATATGTTGTTGTATATTGTTGATCAAAGAATCATATATTAATGTTGTATATATGGAGGATTAATGTTGTATATAAATGGATTCATGTTGTATATATCAATGGATTAATGGTGTATAACATTGGATTAAAGGATGAAATCAATATGAATTTTACACTTTTGCAGCATGCGAACAGGTTACCAATTAAATATCCACTGTTTTTCAAACAATTTTTTTAAAAATAACTAACACTTTAAAGGACGCTTTCTGTAGGAAGCGCCCTCTAAACACTTTACATTGACAACTTTAGAGGGCGCTTTGTCCAGAAAGCGCCCTCTAAACACTTTACATTGACAACTTTAGAGGGCGCTTTTTCCAGAAAGCGCCCTCTAAGGTGTCCCTTTATGGACCACTCCAGAGGGCGCTTTTTTCTGAAAGCGCACTATAATGTGGCCCTTAAAGGGCCACTTTAGACAGCGCTTTCTCCAGGAAAACAAAGCGCTGTCTTTACCTATGCCAGCGCCACTTTAGAGGGCGCTTAAAAGCGCTGTTATAGGCCAAAATAAGCGCCCTCTTTTCCCTTATTTGGCGTAGTGAGTGGAGTTTCTGTTGTGATTTCACCCTTTTGCTATATTGGCGTTTTCCCCAATACATGCAGGTTTCCCCGGCAGGGAGGTTCTATGTGAATCTTTTTCCTAGTCCGAGTCCGGATTTTCATCCGAGGTATCCTTTATGGATAGTTTGAGTCAGTGTGGGTCTTTCCAATGGATATGTCTTCCTTTGGAATTCTTCTTTTCCCAGTTTGAGTCCTTTACCCCCCAATGAGGTCTCCAGTTCAGTCGTGTCCTGTTCATGCAGTGTTAGTTCCCCTAATTCAGAGTCGTGTCCTGCTCATGCATTTTTTTCTTATCCCCATGAGAGTCCTGTTAGAGTCTCTGTTCCTGGTGGGTGTATTACTCCGACGGATCGTCTTTTCTTTGTGGATCCATATTCCCCACAGAGGTTGCTTCTTTTGCATGCATACATTTGCAACATGAGGTCTCTTAGGGACCAAAATTTGTCTCATTACTGTTATTTAAGCCCATTCTACCGCGTCGAGATGAAGATTTTAACCTTCACTTCTTCGGCTAGAATGACCTTAAATAGGGGCATCTGTAAGACCCCAATTTTGTCCCTAAGATCCCTCATGGCATCATATCATAACATTGCATTGCCTCAAGGATCATGGTGCATCTTGCTTCCTTCCCTGTGGATGGGTTATCTTTTTTAGAGTGATTCTTGATCACCAAGCATGTTTGCATTTGTATATCATTGCTTTTCTTTTTAATCACTAACCAAAAGTACAAAAATATGTCATCTAACCTTTGCCTTGCAGATAAAGCAATCACAGGTCAAAGCAGTTAAAGGCATTCATTGAGCAATAGATGGTGGTCATTCTTGAGATTTGAACCCCACAATCATTCACAAGAGTTCATATGAGCTATGATGTCATGTTGAAGCAAAATCCCAAGTGGTAGAGGCTTGAATTTCATCAGAACATCCTCCAGTCATCTGAAGACCTAGAAAGTCAACTGCAAAGTCAACTGTGGATTTGGAGGTGGGAAGTGATTAGAAATACTTCATTCATGTTCAAACAAGTCTCATTTGACATTTCAAACATTCACATTGAAGAATTTAAAGTCAGGTCAAAACTTTCCAAAAATAGAAAGTGACCTATAATTTGAATTTGCCAAAAATGGAAAGGTTTTAGCCCAACTTCAACTTCAGATTAGATCATCAAGAAAGCTTCAAATGAAATTTTGTTGAACATGAAAGTTGTAGATCTTTCTCTCCTATTTCGAAAAAGTCCAAGATCATCAATTTCTCATGTGTGGTTAATGAGATATGATCAAAACATGGCAAACTATGCATGGAACTTCAAATGGCCATAACTTTTCAACCAAAGCTCCAAAATGAGTGACTCTTTTTGCATTGTTCTTCTCTTGACCTCTAATTTTCAAATCATGCATCACATTACATGAATTGTCTTCATATGATCACTTATTAATCCATTGGCTTTTTGGAGGGAAATCATAAAATTCAAATTTGGTGCATTATTTGAACATTTTGCTATTGCCATTGGTTCCAAAATTGGATTTTAAGTGAAAATGAAGGGAATTCGTGTACTGTTCATACATGCACTCCATGCATGAGGGTGAAAAGCCAATTTGCACATATACCTTAAAAGTGATTAATTCCAATTAGCTTTGGCCTAAACAAGTTTTAAACAGGATTAGCATGGCATATATATTGTAAAGCATAACTGTTTTCAGCATTAACATGAAAATTCAGATCTAGATCCAAAAATTCTTCAAACTTTCCTCTCAAACTTTTTTGCAATTTCTTCAAACAAAAGCACACTCCATTGCTTGATTCATGATCCTAAAGTGTTCTTGAGAAAAATTGGACGTGGAACCAAGAGAAACAGTGCCATATTGAAGCATACTCGAAGATGGAAGCATCCATGGTGATTCCAAATTCTGGTGGATTCGTGCACAATTAAGCTCCAATTTCTCCTCCAATCATCTATACAAGCATCATAGAGGAACATTTGAGCTATCACAAGCCTTGAATCAAGCCAATTCCAGATCTGCTCTTCAAGAGGTCATGAATCGATTCTCTTAATTCTCAAATCTATTATGATGTTGTTGTAGATCTTGATATGCTGGTTATGCTGAGCTTTGAATCATGAATTTTGGTGCAAAGTTGACTGAGTTAGGTGGAATTAAAGTTTCATGTATGAATGTTATTTGCTTCGATTTGATCTGAATACTTGAATTTAAGTTTAGCTATGCATGGATTTGTGATCTATGATGAAAGACCTACATGTTAGTGTATCTAATTTTGATTTCTGGAGATTTTGTTCTTGATGTATGATGAACATTCACTGTTCATGTGCTGCGCGATGAAGAAGATGAGTTTCAACCTTCGGCCACGCTTTTGATCCTTTTGGAAACGGTTTTCTGGTTTGCATATGTTAGTTTAGGGCTTGTTCATGTACTGGTCCACGTGTTGCTTCGCTTGCACTTCCATTGGCTAACATTCGTTTGACTTGCACACTCAGCGCTTGACCATGCCATGTCACTTTAATGAAACGGTGCGTTGCACCTTGGCGCTTCTTTCATCCAAATTCGTCTGTGGTTCGATCCTTGGCTGCAGCGAAATTCAAAATGCTTTCATTCTTTTTCATTTTCCCTCCATATATTCCATGCTATGCTCTTCATGTTTTTTTAATTTTTTTCTCATCTTTAAAAAATCATATCAATTTGAATATTGATCCAAAAATTACCAGGTTTTTTGCATTGTGATCCTTATTCTCTCTAGTTTTTTATCATCATGATTTTACAAGTTGTGCTTGGCTGGATAACTTTTTGTGCTAGAATGTTTGAACATGTATGCTTATTTGACCTTGCCATGCTTATACCTTTGTGAAATGCTGGTCTTTGATCCAATGATTCTGAAATTTTGCATGATAAAACTAGACACATTGCTGGACATTTTGGTGTTGATTTGGTATTTTTATCAATTGTCATTTCTGTTTTATGATTATGCTAAATTGGTGTGACAATTTGTGTCACACCTTTTGATGTTCAAATTAAATGATGTGTTTGCCATGCCAAATGATCTCCAATTGTCCTGATTTTTTGTATGATGATCTTGTTAGATGTCTTGAATAGGCTTGAATTTTGTTGGAATTATTTGAATCATTTCTGATATAATTGAGATTTTTCATTCTGGTTGATCACATATGAGCTTTAAAATTGCCTTGAACTTCAATTGATCATGAAATGATTTTGGTTAATGATATTGATGTGAGACCTTTTGGAATGTGTCAAGGTGTGATTGAAGTTGATTCATGTTAAATATCAAGTTCTGTTTTGGATTTTTTCTCCATCTTTGACCCTAGGCTTTGACCTAGTGGTTTGTTGCTTATCTTTGAGCTTTGATTTCAGGTTGAACATCCAAGTTCCATAGTTGTTGATGCTTCCTCACTTGAGCATTGATGTTTGCCTTTGATTACTAATATTTGTGTGTTTTGTAGGTTGATGTTAACTCATTTGAGTTTGACTTTTGGCTTGCACATTTTGTACATTGGGATTGTTTGTTGCTTATTGACTGTTGTTTGATTGTCTGAGTATTGTACTGATTTGTTTAGTGTTTCCACAGGTACATAAGTTGCTTTAAGTTCATTGTGAACTTTGCTTTGCTTGGTTGCTTAACCACTTAGGTATAACCTCTAATCTTCATGTAGTCTAGAAGACCTGTCCTGTTATGTGGGCAGGCACCTGTCTAAAGTCCTCCTTAAGAGGCAATGCTTGTGATTGTTTATCTTTTGTGCCAAGCAAGAAAAGTCCTCTTATGAGGCAATTGGCAGATAAAAGAGATGTGTAATCCATCTCCTGCTACTCAGTGTGTCATTCACCTTGCTCACACAATATGTTGATGCATTGTGAATAATAACCCAAGATCTTATAGAGTCAATCACTTGTGGAGAAGAGTTCCTACTTTCTGAACTCCCACACTTTCCATTGTTTAAAGCTCTCCCTGACCAGGGATAAGAGCTATGAGGCACACCCCTCATCTCCCTTTCATCTGCTTCACCCTAACTCCCAATGTTAGGGTTAAGAGCACAAAATACCCCATTCCAGTTGGCTGTAAAGCCTAACCTTGCTTGAGCCTAATTGATTGTATATAGTGTGTGCTAATTGACTTGTTTGTTTGCTTACTTGATTCATCTGCGCATATTTGTTTATGTGTGCCTCTGTGCATTTATCATCATTAATTGTACATCATTTCATGATCATTGTTCATATCTTTGTGACACTTTGTTTGTCCATTGAGGAGTCGATTGTAAGTCCATTTATTGGCAGTGGTTTCCTATGATCTGGTAGGGATTTGGAACTAAGACCATTCATTGGCATTTATTTTTTCCTTGGAGTCGAGTGTAAGACCATTTATTGACAACTTGTTTCCTATTGCTTATTGCATTTGTTGTTTGTTTCTTGTGAGGAGTCAATTGTAAGTCCATTCATTCGCAGTTGTTTCCCATGATCATTCCTTGGAGATTGGTATAAGCCCATTGATTGGCATCTGATATCCATTTTGTTTTAGGAGATTAGTGTAAGCCCATTGATTGGCATATGATATCCATCTTTTGTTCCTTTGTTTTGTGAGATTGGTGTAAGTCCATTGATTGGCATCCGGTATCCATTTATGTTGTTTATCTGTTATTTGCTTGTTGCCTATTCCAAAGGAATCACTTGGATCATCTACATATGATCTCAAGAGGTGAATATCTAAGAAGTTTTACATCCCTTAACCCCCACCTTTTTGTTTCTTTAAACCTCCATTTGCATGTTAACCCAAACCTGAAAATATTGTGCAAACATTTTCATCTCTTTTTCAAATTAGAAACTTAGGCCTTAAGCCTTTGATTTTCAAACTTCATTTTCACAATACTTCTTTTGAATTGAATCCTAATCCTACTTTGACCATCTTTTGTGAATAAATTCTAATTGATTAATTCCACTCATTCAATTGTTTCGTGGCTTAGTCCACTTTCTTGATAAGTTTTCATACATTAGCCGTAGGTTTGATTTATCCTAGTTGGTTGATGTTAATCTCACCTTTTGTCCTTAGTGATTGAATTGTAAGACTTCCTTGCTTATTATAGGGTTAACCCCTCACTAGCAAGTTGAAGCTTTTCTCACATGGTGGACTTGTTGTTTGTATAAGGTTGAGTTTTCTCCCGTGGATAACGAAAGACCTTAGGGCTTTTGTTCTAAAATCAATTCACACATATTTTGGAAATCTTTTAGCCGAACTACGGCGTTTTGATCCTTACCTTCCATGGAAAGGTACATAGGCAACGGGTTCATCCGTTCAAACACAAAAATAATAACTTGTACATTCTTTTTCTCATCCCTTCAATCATGTTTGCACAATAAATATTTCATAAACAAATAACATTTCGTACAACAAGTTGTGAAAAGGGCTCCCTAGGAGTACCTAGGACGTTTTGGGTGCCTAACACCTTCCCATTGCGTAATTAACCCCTTACCCCGATCTCTGATCTTTTCATTAGTTTTCTATGTGTAAAACTTCTTAGGCTTTTGTTCGCTTTTTAGCCATTCCTTTGGATAAATAAAAGTGCGGTGGCGACTCGATTCTTTGTATGCTTTGCTTTTGATTTAATCAATAAATCATAAAGTGACGAATACACCGCTACAGGTACAAATGAGATATTGATGTCGCAAAATAACAGTAAATAAAGAAAATGATAAATACAGTGCAGATAAAAATAGACTTGAATGTATTTCACGTCAGTTAAACGATGTTTCGATTGTCTAAATAGAACTACTTATGGGGAAATGTTTTCTACTCTTGAAAAGAATCCATTTAATAGGAACTGTCGCTTTCGCGTATTCAGAACCGAGTTTACCCTTAAATTAAGGCCTTTTATTGTCACTTATAAAAGGTGCACAGAACGCTAAAGTAGTAAACCTATTTTTAAGAAATAAGACTCGTAAGCTTAGTTGAAAAGTGATTTTGATTCGGAAAGTTTACCTATGAGGTTTCCTGATTTTAAATCCATCAACGCGTCCGAAAATAGTTTCAAAAATCGTTTTTCCTTAAAGTGATAAAAATTCCTAGTTAACTAAGCCAGTGTGCTTTCGAACTCCTTGAGTAGTTATAATTAACCAAGTATTTTTCAGAAAACTCGAATTAAAAATCAAAACAGCCCCTAAAGCATTTCTATAGATGCAATATGTGAAACATCTCTTTAACCGCGATCCTTACATTCTAACCTTTGAAAGATTTAGCCAGACATGGCAATACAAACAAATACAACGATATTGAACATGATGAAAAGAAGTTTAGAATGTAAGGCGTGAAGAACAAGTAAAGCGTGTAAAACAATTAAAACGAGCAATAAAGATAATGGCGAGAAAATTAAATAAAGTAAAGCATGGCAAGGAATTAAATAAAGTAAAGCATGACAAGGAATTAAATAAAGTAAAGCATGACAAGGAATTAAATAAAGTAAAGACAATGGCAAGTAAAATAAAAAGGCGATTAAATTAGAACCTGCTCCAAACAGAATCTTTAAATCTGGTACAAGGAACTAAATAAACCTTTGACTTTGAAAATAAAGATGACGGCAAAATCAAAGTGCTCCAACTCAATTACACTAAGGTGTGATAACCCCTCGATGTGACGGATTACCGCTTTTACAGATGATATTATAGTCTTAGTGTTGTAAACTAAGTTGGATGATTTGGAAGTCAACTAGAATGACCTATTTATAGAGGAACTCAATAGCATGCAAAGACCAGGATGCCTTTCAACTTCTCTTTAGTGGGAATGTGGAATTCAAAGGTGGCGCCCGCCACCTCTCCATGGCGCCCTCCATGTGATTAAATGGGGAAGTTCATGGGATCATGGCAGTTTCCTCCTGGTTGAGGGCTGATGTGTCATGGCTTCTCCTATAGCGGCCGCCATGCAGAATGCCACGAGTACAATATTGTTGGTGTAAGCCCTAGAGGCCAATACTTTTGGTACTTGTATCGAATTATTTATTAATAATAAAAGGATTTTTCTTTATTACGTTTGTTTAATAAAGTCCCTAGAATAGCTAGTCTGTTTAATGTATCAAGTATGACTTGATCATGAGATCACATTAAACATAAGGACACTATTCTTAAAGTATCCGTAGTCAAGCTTTAATGTGAAGTGGATAACATTAAAGCATTAAGACTATTATGTTTGTAGACTGATGATCACATCTCATGGATCATGGATAAAGAGTTATCAAGTCTTAAACATAGGTATGAATATTAGGAGTAATATTTATACCGGATTGACCCGCTATGAGAATACTATATAGAAAGTTATGCAAAGTGTCATAATTATTCTCATGGTGATAATGGTGTATACCACTCTTCGACCTGAAACCACTATGGACCCTAGATGTGGAGTCGAGTGCTTTATTGCTGATCCAACGTTGTCCGTAACTGGATAACCATAAAGACAGTTGATGGGTATTCCACGAAGCATGCTGAGAAACATGAGTGACCTAGATGGAATTTGCCCATCCTGCATAACAGGATAAATATCTATGGGCCCAATATTGAACTGGACAAGGATGACACGGTCTATGCCTTGTGTTCAATATAGACATAAGGGCAAAGGGGTAATTATACACATAAGTATTATCACAGAAGGTTTTGGCAAATCACATGACATTTTCGTGTCTTGGGTAGCAGTGATGTGTTGCTAGATACCGCTCACTGTTTATTATGTTAAATACATGATTTAATATAATTGCCAACGCCGCGAAAACCTACAGGGTCACACACAAAGGACTGATTGATGAGAGATAGAGTAACTAAGGAATACCGTAAGGTACGGTGCTCTTAAGTGAATTATAGAACATCGTAAGGTATGGTGTACTTGAGTAGAATACGAAATATGGTAAAGGTACCATGGGCTTAAATGATTTTGGGCATATTATAAGATATGGGCCAAAATACACTTAAGTGGGCTTTTTAGCTTGAAGCCCACACAAGTGGTTCTATAAATAGAACCCTTGTGCAGAAGCATTCACGACGGTTGCATTATTTTCGTTTTCTCACTCTCTCTCTCTCACTCAAAGCCTTCATTCGTACCAGCTAGCACTGAGATTGAAGGAACCCGTTCATGTGGACTGAGTAGAGACGTTGTCATCGTTCAACGTTCTTGATCGCTCCGTGGATCTGCATCAAGGGTTTTGATCGTCACAAGAGATCTACACCAAAGGTTCCAATCGTCACAAGAGGTAAATATTCTATCACTGATCATGACCATTCGTAAGGATCTCTAAAGGAGAAAATTTTAATTTCCGCTGCGTTTTGGACCGCAATTCTCCTTCAGGCCGAAAACCTTAATTTTTTGGTCTTTTTGCTTCATTTCTTCTAAAAAGGTCTTGAAAGAGCTAAATACCTGAAGACAACACAAAAGAGAGCATAACACAAGCAAAATGATAATAAAGACCTAATAAACATGTGAAATCTGAGTCAAAAACGCGGTGTGATTTAGTGTTATCAATAGGCAGTTTCAAAATAGTTTTGAAAAGCTTGAAATTCTTTTATAAGCGTATAAGTACCTTTCCTGGTATTTTCCTGCACAAGGAAAAAATCTTTGTCAAACAGTTGAATAAAGGAAGTGACGTCGCAAAATTCTTCGACGTAATACTTAGCCCACCACTTCCCAAATTCTCGACTGCAAAGGAAGATGGGTTCAAAGTTGAATGGAGTCAACTGGGTTCTGCCAGTATACCTGGTTATGTGTTTGAGAGCAGTGGTTTCGGTATGGACTGCATTATGAAGAATGAGATTACTCTTCTTGTTATATAGGCACTTCGGGAGGACCTGAACCAACCCAAATTGTCGAGAAACAAGGTTGGGCTGGTAAGTTATCAGCGGAACCTGGACCTTTGAACGGTTAAATCAAAGAGTTAGAATCCTGGGCGTCAAGAAGGCTTCCCAAATTAGCAAAGATTTTGTCTCCTGTTTATTAGATAGAGAGGGGAAGGTCCTAGTAAACCACTTAGGTCCAATTTTCCTGAAGGCGAATGGAGCCATACTCGAAGTAAAGGTATAACACTCAGAAAGCATCATGATATAACTCATGAAAGTTGGTTGAAGAGCTTGTCCTTCGTCCCTAGGGGTTAGTTGAGCTAATCTTGGGCCTTCGACCCTTCTATGCCAAATTCCCTCAGCATCCTCGTTGACGAGGCCCTTGTTCGGCAGGTTGGCCTCGAAGTGGCGTTAAGCCAAAGTTGTAATAACCAAAAGGGGCCAGACAGCAGAAGGTTCCCTTTGTCCTCCAGATTCTTCAGTTGAGCCACTCCGTCGCTCAATGATTCGTAAAGGCTTGCCAGAATCATCTCACTTAGGCAGACATCATGCCCCGCGTGCAGTTGGTTGGCCAAGGTAAGATATTTTTTGGCAACTTGTAGGGATTTTGAGCAGATCACGAAGTGTGACAGCCACAAAGCCAAAAAAGCTATGTGCTCCACGTCGGAAACAACTTCAGTATCTTTATCATGGTACTATGCTATGCTATGCTCTGGTAGTCGAGAAGGCAATAGTATCCATATAATCAATATCAGGATCATAGGTATATCCAGTGGGTTTCAGTCTTGTGATAGCGGTCATGTCGAAGAGAGTGGGTACGACCATTCCGCAAGGAAGATGGAAGGTATAATGTGTGTTGTCCCAGAAGTACAACGAAGAAATTAACATAGGGGTGATGTAATCTAAATCCAGTTTCGACAGCATAATGAGGTCATATATCCCTATATCTTTCCAAGCCTGGGCTTTTTGTTTCTCTACCTTAGTTAACCAATTTGAGTAATCAATGAGATCTTTAAAAGCTGGGGTGGCACGGAAGGCTCTAAAACAATTATTCATAAACCTCAAATCTATAGTATCCTCAACGCGAGTGTTGTCGATAGAGGTAGTCCTAGGGTTTCTAGCCTGCCCTATGGGTTTAAATTTATGGTAAGAAGGGAAAAATTATCTAAGTTTGCTGGTATCAGTGTATAACTCAGCTAAAGGCCCAGATAATGCATGAGTTTCATCAGAGACAGAAACAGGAATGAGTACCTGAGAAGCATAAATCCTGTGTTGTTCTTCTGTCTGAGGCTCTAGTATGTATTGACGATTGCCAACTGCGAGTGGAGCAGGTAGCGTAGCGAATGGAGGAGGTTCAAAGATCTTCTTTGGATATTTAGACCTGTTGGTGGTGGTTTTGAAAGAGACTCATGTTCCCTTAAGAGATTTGTTTGAAGCATCCATTGTTAGGGTTTGAAAAAAAATCCGGGTTCAGTTAGAAAATATTTGGAGAAATGAGAGTTTGAATGCTTAGAGATTTAGAGAACGTGAGAAAGTTATGAAATGGGTAAGTAATTGGGTTTTATAGGCCTGCTTGGAAGACGTTTCAAATCAACATTAATGGTAGACGAGTTAATGGGATACGTGTCTCCCTTGGGCAGTGTAATGAAGATGACAATTAATGTTGTAGCCCATGATTTCCTAGAACCTAGAAAACTTGATGAGCAAAAATGATTCTGTTGTGGGCTGAAAAGACGTGGGTAGGAAAAAGCAATGATGACTCTGACGTCACCAGACATGAGAAGGAACTGAAAAGTTTTGCCAACATTGAGACACCTGGCACAGTGTCAGAGTCATTAAGGCGTCGAAGTAAGGTCTCAAAAAATGTCTTTTTCTCTCGTGTGTCGAAAATGACGTTTTGGGGGGGGCAATTTGTTAGCTCATATTTTCGACGCCCACCTTGAATTACCAAAATTGGAAAATATGCACAACTGGTTTTGACCAAGAAGTAGTATTTGACCAGCTGGAGGTGAGTCGGCTTAGCTAGTTGGATAAGATCAAGCTTACAACTGAAACTTCGGAGCAGTTATTTAGAGAAGCGGTTAAAAACGGTTTTCGATCAAAGATTCAAAATTTAAATAAAGGAGGGAATTTCACCTTTTGTCAGAAACCGTAAGAGCACGCGGGGAGCATGGTGAATGAATGCGCGCATGCAGGGCGCCATGTGCATCGACGTGATTGAAGGACCATCAAAGCGGCTATTTCGATCCAGTATAAATATAGGGTTTTAGTGTTACAAAAGTGTATGTCAAATTGTGTATAAAAATCTGCAAATTTACTAAGTATTCGTGTGAAGAAGAATTGTAAAACACAAAATGTACGTTGTCTACACCATTGTTAGTTATTTCAAAGCAATATAAATTTGTCTTTACTTTTTTTCCAGAAACATACTTCCTTACTTCTTCCTTTCAAACACCTTATTTTTACTTTGTCATTTGCAATTTTAAGATCCTTTCGCTCTTTTCCCTACATTCAACATTTATTTTACGGTTTTAAGATTCCGGTACTTGCAACCTTTACTTTATCATTTTAAATTCTTTATAATTCTTGTTGTTTACTTCATTTTTCTTTACTAGTTTTAAATGCCGATTTAAGATCTTTTTCGTTCAAGTCACCCTTTGTCCTTAGTTTTCTTTCAAACTCTGATATGACGTTTAGTCTTGATTATTTGTTACTACCACATTTATAAAACACTTAGCACATGTCCTAGGATCAATCTGATCGATCCTGCAAGCAACCAAATTTAGAAATTTGGAAGATCAGCGGTTATTTACCAATTTTCTAGGTAAACATATTCTAATTAATTTGTTTTTTTTTATTATTTTAAAGAAAAATCTTTCTCCTATGCCTAAGGGAGAAGTGAACATTGTTTGGGCATTTTTCTTATTATCATCAATAAAATACAATTTTATTCATCCATATTTATGATGTTTTATTCTTACCTTTTGCTTTTTCTGAAAATGGTAATCAGAAAAAAAAACATAAATAAATAATAACCCTTCCATCTGCATAATATTTGTTCGCACTCCACTTCTCTAAAATCAAAATATCAAATCCTTATGCAGGTTGGTTCTTAAACCCATTGAATATAATGATCCTACTCCCTCTCCAAACTTTGATTTCCCTGTGTTTGAAGTTGAGGAAGAGAATGACGATGAAGAAATATCTGATGAGTTATCATGTTTACTTGAGCACGAGGAAAAAACCATTCAACCGTTTGAAGAGCAGATTGAATTAGTCAACTTGGGTTCCGATGATAATGTGAAGGAAGTCAAGATTGGGTCTCAACTATGTCCAGAAGCTAAGAAGAGGTTGATTGATCTTCTTTGAGATTATTCTGATGTGTTTGCTTGGTCCTATCAAGATATGCCTGGTCTAGATTCTGAGATTGTGGAGCATAAATTTCCATTGAAGCCAGAATATCTTCCAGTCAAGCAGAAGTTGAGAAGAAAACATCCTGATACGACAGTGAAGATCAAAGAGGAAGTACAAAAGCATATTGATGTTAGTTTTCTTGTTACCTCAGAATATCCACAATGGGTGGCCAACATTGTGCTTGTTCTGAATAAAGATGGAAAAGTCTGCATGTGTGTTGATTATAGAGATTTGAATAAAGCCAGTCCGAAAGATGATTTTCCTCTGCCACACATTGATATGTTGGTAGACAATACTACTAAATACAAAGTCTTTTAGTTTATGGACGGATTTTCCGGTTATAATCAAATCAAGATGGCACCTGAAGATATGGAGAAGACCACATTCATTACACCCCGGGGAACATTATGTTATAGAGTGACGCCTTTCGGTTTAAAGAATGTTGGTGCTATGTACCAGAGAGCTATAACCACTCTTTTTCATGATATGATGCATAAAGAGATTGAAGTTTATGTTGATGATATGATTGCCAAATCAAGTGATGAAGAAGAACATGTTGAGCATTTGTTGAAGTTATTCCAGCGTTTGAGGAAGTATAAACTCCGCTTGAATCCCAATAAATGTACTTTTAGTGTTCGTTTTGGTAAGTTGTTGGACTTTATTGTTAGTGAGAAGGGTATTGAAGTTGATCCTGCCAAGGTCAAAGCAATACAAGAGATGCTTGCGCCCAAAATTGAGAAGCAAGTCATAGGTTTTCTCGGCCGCTTGAACTATATCTCAAGATTTATATCGCGTATGACTGCCACATGTGCACCTACATTCAAACTTCTTCAGAAAGATCTATCTTGTGATTGGACCGAAGATTTCCATAAAGCTTTTGATAGTATCAAAGAGTATCTACTTGAACCTCCAATTTTGTCTCCACCTGTTGAAGGAAGATCGTTGGTCATGTATTTGACTGTGTTTGATGATAGTATGGGTTGTGTTCTTGGTCAGCAAGATGAATCTGGAAAGAAAGAATATGCAATTTACTACCTCAGTAAGAAGTTCACCGACTGCGAGACTCAGTATTCTATGCTTGAGAAGACATGTTGCACATTGGCATGGATTGCTAAGCGTCTGCGCTAATATATGTTAAATCATATTACTTGGTTGATATCCAAAATGGATCCAATCAAGTACCTTTTTGAGAATCCTGCTTTAACTGGGAGGATTTCTCATTGGCAGATGTTGTTATCTGAGTATGATATTGAATACTGATCTCAGAAAGCAATTAAAGGTAGTTTCTTGGCTGACCATTTGCCCCACCAACCGATTGGAGATTATCAGTTAATGTACAATGATTTTCCAGACGAAGAGATTTTGTACTTGAAGGTGAAAGGTTGTGATGAACCATTGCTTGAAGAATAGCCAAAGACTGGTTCCCGTTGGGGCATGGTATTCGATGGAGCTATTAATTCGTATGATAATGGCATTTGGGAAATGATTATCACTCCTCAAGTCACTCATTTTCCGTTTACAACTAGATTGACCTTCAAATGTACAAATAATATGGCTGAGTATTAAGCTTGAATTATGGGGCTTGAAGAAGCCATTGATCTCAGAATGAAATATCTTGACGTCTATGAAGATTCAGCTTTGGTTGTGAATCAGATCAAAGGTGAATAGGAGACGAATCAACCCGGTTTAATACCGTATAGAGACCATGCAAGGAGGATTTCAACTTTCTTTACAAAGGTTGAATTTCATCATATCCCTCGAGATGAAAACCATATGGCAGATGCTCTTGCAACGTTGGCTTCAATGATTATGGTAAAACTTTGGAATGAAGTTCCCAATTTGACCGTGATGCATCTTGATCGGCCAACTCATGTGTTCACCATTGAAGAAATCAAAGACAAAAAGTTTTACCATCTTGATAATGGATCTAACTTGAATAATAATATGGTGGAAGCTCTTTCCAAAGACTTCAAGATTGCGCACTATAATTCTTCTCCCTACAGACCAAGGATGAATGGGGTTGTTGAAGTTGGAAATAAGAACATTAAGAAGATCATTCAGAAGATGGTTGTGACACACAAAGATTGGCATGATATACTCCCATTTGCTTTGCATGGGTACCTGTAAGACCCCAAATTTTAACCCTAAGGTCCCTCATGCTATCTCATTATATGCATTAGCGTTGAGATCACACCTTGGCATCCTCATTACCCCTCAATTCATTGGGTTTGCATTAGGAGAGATCACCAAGCACATTTTTTATTGTATCATACTTTTCTTTTCATTATTTACTAACAAAAATACCAAAAACATGTCAATGTATAGTTTGTTGCTTTTGTAGGTAGTGTGTGTGTTCACCCATGCTCTATCAAGCTTATATCTAGGGTTTGAGACCCTAAATGCAAGGAGTTCAATCAAGAAATGGTTCACATTGGCTCTAAGCATCATATATGGATCCCTATATTCTTCACATATCATTTTGATCAAGAAATTATCAAGAGTTTGGAGTTTGTTTGCCTTGGAAACCCGAATTCATCTAGGTATCTTGTGTGACTTCTTCAAGTACTTTCTTCAACAACTGATTAAATATTTCAAGGGATACTTAATATTACATCATATTACACATATATGATCCTCCATGAGTCCCAAAATTCAAGATAACGTCAAGCTAGCAAGATGGTTCATGGTGGTTGAGCAGAGAAAGTCAAATGGTCAAAACCGGGGTTCCCTAGACCCTATCTCCTACAATATTTGTCATATGAAAATGATTACAAAATAAAGGTTACTCAAAATTACATTCTAAAAAACTTTCATGTTGAAGTCAAGAGATAGTTTTGCTTGTAAGGTCATCCTTTATGGTGAAACATTATAGGTCATTTTGTCTGAATCCTAGTTTGGAGGTCAACTCCCCTAGACCATAACTTGCTCAATTTTTATTATATTAAATACATTCTAATTTAATGATCAAATTCAATATGTCTACTTCAACTTTTATGTTTGGAGGAAGTTCAAATTCAACTTGAAAATGCATGTGCCAAGAGGAAACATTATAGGTCATTTTGGGCCAATACCATTGAATAAGTGATTTTCCTCAACTTCTAAAATGCATAACTCCTTCATGCCAAATTCAAATGAGGTCAAATTTGTGACCAAATTGAATAGGTTTGAAAGAGGTACAACTTTTTATGAAGGAACTTTTTTAATTTGAAGTCCATATAAAAAGTTATTTAAGGTGGAAGAAGTGAACATTTGACTTGGGACTTAGAAAATTTTCAAATATGTTTGATTTCCCAAACTTCCACCTCAAAATTCATCATGATCCAAGATTCAAATGAAAACGTGTTCAACATGTTGTTCCCCTTTATCTTACCTTTTCAAAAAGTCCAAAATCACCTCATTTGGCCAAAGAATGAAGGACTTGCGCATGGGTGCAGTGTGAGGTACCATTTGGATGATTTTCACTTCCACATTTCACACACAAATGCATGGCCACATGATATGATTTCAGCATGATTCTCACTCATTTTTGAACCTAAATACATCACTTGATGGGTCTATCACACGCCCATACAAGCATGCAAAGAGAATTACTAAAATTGGCAATTTTTGGAAGTGTGTGGAAATGAATATCTTTGGCTACAAATACAACCCTCATTGCTCAGGATTGAGGACCTCATGCCCAAGCTTTGAACCTGCAATCCAAACCCTCACCATTAAATGATAATCTTGAAGGTTTTCATTTGAAAATCGAGCTTTAAATCTCCATCTGTTTTGAGATTGAAACTCTAAGAGTCCATGCCATTTCTTGATCCTAATCACTTCCTACAAGCTTCTGAAACAAAGCCAAACACAATTAGAATTAAGATTAAGCAAGTTTGAAGCTCCCTCAAAGGTAATTTTCCAGAATTTTCATCTCTTCGATTCTCCCTCAATTCTTCACTATTCTTTGTGATTTTTTGTTGGCGGAAGTCCTACCAATGTAGGTAAAAAGATTGAGTTGCTTTGAGGTCAAATCAAAGAAACTCAGTTCATGATCCTCAAAATTCAAATCCCTGTATCTTTTTATATACTTGGAATTGGAGAAAATTGAGTCCAGACTCGAGCTCCTGAGCATTTTTTCTTTGAATCAAAGTCCTTATTTTTCATTTTGGTGATGGTTGATGGTGGTCCAGTCCGGTGAGGTCCATCGGAGAAGAAGACCGGAGCCCTAGCTTAGGTGGTGTGTTGTCATACCTCTCAGCCACAAGATCCATTTAAATTGTTTTAATCTTAGCCATTGATTTTGATTACCAAGTGTGTGACGCGCTGACTGCAGTGCATCATGGAATGCGTGTTTGGCCATCAAATCTGCCACCTCAATTAATGAGGGAGATCTGATGACCCTTGTTTTTTCTTATTTTATGATTTTTCATTTAATTCATTTATTTTGATTAATTCATATTAATTTCATTTTAATCCAAAAAATATAGAACTTTCACCAAAAATCTTTAAATATTTCCCTCTTTCATTTTATGAATTAAAATTATTTTTTGGATTAATTTTGATATTTTTCATGAATTAATTGTTTTTGTACATATTTTTAATTGTTTAAAAATACTTATGACTTTTCGAAAATTATGAATTTTTTTGTCTAAGGTACTTTGACCTTGTTTGACCTAGGATAAATCTCTTGGCCATTTATTTGGTATTTTGAAGAGGTTTTAGGTTTTGACCAAGTTAAATTGAATTTAAATACATTTTTAATTTGCTTTTTAATTGATTAATTGTATAGAAATTATGTTGAGCCATTTTTATTGACTTGTGATGTTTGACTATGTGTTTGGGCCTTGGTCAAGGTTGATTTAACTTTTGTTAAGTTAAAATCATTGGATTTAGGGGATTGATGAAATGCACATTTCATCTCCCAAAATGAATGAATGGTTTTAATTTGATAAAATTCCTCCCATGACCAATTTGTGTTTCTCTCATGTCCCCTCCCTCTTCATCTTCAATCTCATTCTTCTCCATCTCTTTTATTGACCAATGAAATCTCAACATCCTAAGGCTAATTGGTTCATCAATAATCTTGTGCTAGATGAACCAATACAAGTATGTATGAGATAGGTCCATCCTTTTGATCTTTTTATTTTAGTGTGTGGTATGTTTTAGGAGTTTGGTTCATCATACCAAATCTCTAACATGCATTAGCATCTAAATTTTTATTGCCCAGCCTCAGATAGTTGTGACTTCTACATAAGTCCAATTACGATTGCTTAACATAGAGCTAAATTTGACCCTAAAGGCATAACATTCTAGTAAGTGAGATTGTAAGTCTCCCCCCTTTCATGGTATTGTGTGGAAACTTGGCCTTTTTTCCTTCATTTGGAAGATGTATTGGTTCAAGGATCCATGCTTGTGAATAGAGGGTTAAGTGTTCTCCAGAGAATGACTTAATCAATTAAAAGGCAAAACACCACTAACATCTAACCAACTAACATTTGACTAACTTGTATTAATATTGCTTTTATTTTTCAAGTCATTTACTTTATGCAATTTAAATTCAAGTCATTTACCATTTCATTTGTCATTTTACATATCATTTAACTTGTTTATGTTTATGCCATTTTCACTTTGCTCATTTGAGCCATATATTGTGATTGTACATATATGCTTGTGTATTTTGTTTGTGTTTGTGGTCTTAGGACCTTGAAATACTTAATAAACAATAAAAACCCTAAAAAATGTTTGTGCGGACTGTTGGGTTTGATCTGAACTTTTGGACTTAGAATTAGGCATCATTCCATATGCAAAAGGACTTGGCTAATGCCAACATTTCTGAGACCAAGTTATTATGATTTGAGCTTTCATCTTATGCAAGTATTGGGATCCACATGAATTCATCTGCTATATGGTCTTGATGAAACTGTTACTTTGAACTTAGGTCTAATTTCTTATTCTGAGTTAATCAAGGAGTATTTCATCTGGTGCATAAGAAGGCAAAGGAGACTGTTAGCTATGGGATTTGCTTTTCTTGGATGTGGCTATCTTTATTTGATGTCTTGCTCTTCATATTGATAATTGCTTACTGATTATTGTTTGATTCAAAGTCCAAAGGAAAAATGGGTTTTCTATATGACATTCTTGTCTGTTGGATTGCATCCTATTGGTCAGATCCTTTTAACTCTTAACTTTTAATTTTATGCTTAGGATTAGCCTCTTCATCTCCTCCCATTTCTTAAATTTCAAAATCTCTCCCCCCCTTTTTAAAATTTTCTTTGCTTGTGATTTCAAACTTAGACCTTATTTCAAAATAGAAACTTTAGCCTTATGCCATTGCATTTTTAACTCTTTTCTTAAATCGAACTTGTAAATGAACTTAACCATATTGACTTAAAATTTAAAAAGACAAAAAGAACTAACACTCATTCAAACTTTTGGGCCTTTTGTGCCTCTTTTAAACTTAACTTTTGATTAAAAGAAATCCACTCATTTTGAAATTTATACCACGAGCTACGAGGTTTTGATCCCTCATTTTTATGTTGGTATGTAGGCACGATACCGAAGGTCTTGTCAAACACAAAAATATAATTAATGAATTCTTTTCTCATCTCTACACTCTATTTGTTTCAAACATATTTTATACCAAAACACATACACACATAAAAAAGGGATCCCTATGAGTACCTAGGACACTTTGGGTGCTAACACCTTCCCTCTGTGTAACCAACCCCCTTACCTGTAATCTCTGATATTTTATTAGTTTTGATTTGAAAACTTATTATCTTTGGGTTTTGTTCAAACTTTTCCCTTTTCCTTTGGAAACAATAAAAGCGCGATGGAGACTCTGGTTTTATTGACATCAAGTTTATCCATAGCTTGATGGTCATGAATTTACCGCTACAATACCGTACATCCATCCGCACTTCAACATGGGGCAACCCCTTTCTCTCTTGTTTATGGCATGGAAGTTGTGTTCCACGTAGAGGTTGATATCCCATCATTACGTGTTTTTGTGGAAGCCAAGTTGACAAAAGCTGAATGGTGCCAGATCAGATATGATCAACTGAATTTGATTGAAGAGAAAAGATTAACTCCCATGTTTCATGGTCAGTTGTATCAGTAGAGAATGAAGAAAGCATTTGATAAGAAGGTCAAACCTCGTGTGTTCATAGAAGGTAACCTTGTGCTCAAGAAGATTTTATCTTTAAAACCTAATGTCATGGGCAAATGGACTCCTAATTATGAAGGCTCATATGTTGTTAAAAGAGCCTTTTTAGGCGGTGCTTTGATTCTTACGACTATGGATGGTGAAGAGTTCACGCGTCCTGTGAATGTCGATGCAGTCAAGAAATACTTCGCCTAAAAAGAAAAAGAACAACTCGCTAAGTTGAAAACCCGAAAGGGTGGCTTAGACAAAAATGAGCATCTCGGTGGATTGAAAACCCAGAAGGGCGATCCAGGCAAAAGTTAGAGACCTAAAACATAAAATTTATCCCGGTAGATTGAATACCCCACCTTGGGGTAATATAGGCAAAAATTAGGGATAATGGCAAGTAACTGCACTTGGCCAGTTTTGAGCAAGTCATTTGGTTCTGATTCATCATTCTCGACTGAAGACAAGCACGGTGGATTTTGAAGTTGGTAGGGAGAGTAGTGATCATTGTATTCAATATAGCCCTTTTCAATGTAAATTTCCATTCTCAAACTTTGTAAAGATCCATGGAGTCTCGTCATTTACGGACTACCATTCTATTAAATAAAGTTGAGCTTTTCATCCAATTATTTCTATTCTTATTTACTTATGTTAAATAAAATTGAATTTTTATGATGATAATTTTGAAATAAATCAATGAATAATTATTTTTCTTGAAATAATAAAAGCAATCACTTTAAGAATAATTGATTTTACCAATAAATATCAACAACAATCTAAGAACATGTAAGTTTTGAAGTGTGGAGCATTGTTGATCTTTCCCCCTAAGTAGTTGGTCTGGTAATTCTTTTCCTCCCCAACAGTTCGTCATTTGTCCCCGACTTGGTTGATGAGTTTCTCCTCGAATAATCTCCTCTCCCCAATAGAGTTGGTGGGTTTTATCACTAGTTGAGCTAATGATTGGTTCCCTCTGCAAATCCATATTCCTCAACTGAGGTGCTCATGTTTTGTATCCCCCTGTTAGTGATTTGTGATTGGACCTTGGAGATCCGGAACCTTTATTTAGTTTCCATTTTGCACTTGATTGTTTATCTTTTCCTTGGAATTGGTTTATTTCACAATTTCCAAGAAGAATTAGATAGTTATTGAGGAATGTCACGGTCTTGGTCACATCATTCCCATCAATTTGCTTAAATCCTCATGCAAAATTTTATCTCTTCTATTTCCTGATGGAGTTCGTCTTCTGATAGAAGTTCCCTCTTTCCCGATAGTGTTTGATTCTGCGTAGTATTTGATTTAGTCCCCTACAAGGTTGTCTCTCATTTAACATGGGATTGACTTAAAAATCCCCGCAGTATTAATTCGTGTGGATCCTCAGCAAATCCTTCTCCATACTCGATATGTTTGGTTGATCATCCTTCAGCCATTCTCTCCTCCCGCAGGGTTTGTCGTGATTGATTGAAAGCATGTTTTCCATGTCTTTCCCATCCAGAGCTAATTTATGCAGATCTAGATGATTTATTTTCATCCCTAGTATTTTCTCCAGTTGGTGTTTCCATCTTGTTGAGATTAGCCGGGTGTTACAGTGATGATTCAAATCTTTGTTATTTGTATCCTTTGTGTTTTCTTGTCAGCATAATCATAATCATAGTCATATACATACATGTTCACGCATATAACACATCATCATATATTTCATTGTGCATCTTATCGCATTGATTTTTTTCATCTGATCCCCTGCTTTGGTAATATTATGTTTCCATGCAAATTTGGTGTGTCTGTCCTCCTTCAATTGTAAAGTGTCAGCCCCTTAAGCAGAAAGAGTTTATCCTTTCTCATTCCCCACTGAGTTATTTCCTCGTGGATGATTATTATTTCCGTTTCCTCCCCACTTTATTATCTGGATGGAACCGCTCCCCCTGAGATATATCCTCATTGAGTTGAGTCTTTGATTAACCATTTCTTTCTAGTTCTTACCTAAATAGATCTTTTGGTCTCCAAGAGTCTATTACCCATTAACTGGTAATATTTGTCTTGATGTTGAGTACATTACCTTTACCTAATACCCGGTAAATTGCAATCTACTTCCTTTTTTTCCCCAACGGATTCGTTTTCATGTTTCCCCGGTAAGTCTATCCTTGATATGCTCATCTTCACCGGTGACGGATATTCTTCTTTTTTCGTTTTCTACCTAGTAAAAATATAGTTGTAATCCCTACTTTTACTCCCCAGAGAGTTAATCCTTGATATGTTCACTTTAACCAGTAACATATTTTCTCCTATTTGTGATCTTCTACCCAATAACTGGCAGATATAAATCCTTGATATGTTCACTTTAACCAGTGACGAACTTTCTCTATTTTTGTGGTCTTCTGCCCAGTAACCGGTGGTTACAAATCCCATTTCCTCTGCTGAGTCTATCATTGATGTGTTCATCCTAACCGATGACGGATATTCTCTATCTTTGGTCTTCTACCCAATAACAGGTAGTTGTAAATCCTATTTGATCATCTTTCCCCAGTACGTTATTCTTACCCAGTAACCGGTAATGAATATGCTTCTTTTCCCTATGTGAGTCATCCTTGATATGATTAACCTAACCGGTAACGGATGTCCCTCTGCCCGAGTGTATTGATCTTCTTACCCAGTAACCAGTAATAGATAATACATCTCCTTTTACTTCTGTGTTGAATTTTGTTCCTCCCTAGTTGAGTTTGAGCGCGTATTTTCTCGGCGAAGTCACCAATCCCTTATTTGGATTGAGTATTTCAGCTTTGTTCTGATCTATTCTCATCCCCTACAGATAAATTTTTCCCCAGGCCGAGTCCTTCCATTGCTTTATTTTCATGGAAAATCCCTCGTGTCTCCAATAGTTTTCAAGTCGTAGCCTGGCCTATGCCTAGCAGTTTATCCCCTAGAGTCTTTGTCTCCTCAGTGAGCTTTCCTTATGGAATGCGTTATGCTATTGTGGACTTTCAATCTCTCTGAATTCTTTTCCTTTGTGGCAATATATTCCCCACAAAGATTACTTTTAACATTCATATCATATGCATCATAAGATCTCTTAGGGACCAAAATTTGTTTCTAGATGTTGTTATTTCAATACTGATCGGGAAAATAGCAAGTGTACTATTTTGTCGATGTAGTAATAATAGGGATGCTTCCCAAAGATCAATCTCAAGGAATTCACATCAATATACACGTAAATTGTTACTCAATTGAACAAAACTAAAATTTGGGGTTTTGTAAAAAGTCACTGTAAGAGAAAGTAAAACAGAATAAATCTTTTCACAGTTTATAATAATATGCCAAGGATGGTGTATGAAAATCTCTTGTAATGATCCTTGAGTGTATATCTCCTTAATAATGAAAATTATTTCAATTACCAGATCTAAAGATTGTTTCCCCCTAAAACCTCAGAGGGAAACCTTTAGTCATTCAATCTAACCTCTAAGTCCTTAGGCGATTATGATGAAACCATGCAATTACAATTTAATCAAGAATAAACCGGTAACCATAGGGTATCCCTATCCCTAGGTGATATCTACTATGGTTTCACTGTACAGAAACCTTAACAATTGCAATACTGCTAATTGTTAACCATACAACAATCTTAATTTTTCTAATAAAGAAAGCATTACACACATTGCATAGTGAAATTAACATCAAACATCATATATTAAGGAAATTATCAATTCAGAGTCATTACACGATCAATCCAGGGACACCCCATGGCATTGGGGGGTTTAGCCTCTCATATTATTCAAATAAGATACAAAATAAAAATGAGACATTACAAAAGTATGGGAATTCCGTTGATCTTCAATTGCATCCGCTCTTGAAGGATCTCCATTCTTCGCTGCTTTTGACCGCGTCAATCTTTATCGTCTCTAATCTGTAATCGTGAAAAGTCCCTTCCTCCATATTCAAAAATCCCTTAAATAGTTCCTGATCACTAATTTGATGTAGCAAAAGTCCAAAACGCCCTCTAGGATTAGTCGTGCCAAAATATAGCAAAAACTGGAAAATGAGGTGTCCAAGCCAACACTGGTCGTGTCAAGTAACACGACAGGCTGTGTTGGTTGTCTGGTATCCATTGCCTTGACACGCCCTCCAGGGAGGCTGACACAGGCACCCGTGTCCGCCCCCTGTTTTCTGCTCCTGGTTCTCCTCTCCTGACACGGGTCGTGTTGGGCAACACGGATGGCCGTGTCAGGACTATTGTGTTGTCCAATTTCGTCTTCCGACGAGCCCGGAACGTCCAATTCCCTTGGTGATCCCTCCGCTATTCTTGCTTACACCTTAAACCAGTAAAACTACCACAAAGAGACCTAAAATGGAGTATAACGATGCAAACCAAATATAATCAACAAATTGAAATAACAATGCAAAACATCAAATTAATTAAACATAAAGACAAAACAAGTATACTAATGTGTTACCGACTTCGTGAAATTGTGACAATTGAGTGTCCGAAAACAAGTAGAATTGGAGACTGATCACAACCTCAAACTTATCTCATTGCTTTTCCTCAAGTGATGCTCGAGACATCAGGACGGTCACCCCCAAATTATGCATCCACAATGCTACTGTGATCTTCCGTGATTCCCTGTTCACTTTTCATTCATGTTTTACTCTTTCCCGACTTTCGACTTTCGCTACACTTTCACATTGACGCATCTTTTGGCCTGTAGCTTTTCACACTCTCACCAAATTTCTCAGGACCAAAGTGTTTGCACTCAATAAAATAGAGCATTCAAAGTTAACTCTTAGGTTTGAATCACAAATACCTTCATAACAAAAACACACAACACACATTATTCGAGGGATTTTTGGGTTGTAGTGGGGCTAAGGCGTAAGGTGGGGAAACTTAACAAAACAAATAGGGAAATACTAGGGGTTCAGGCTCAGAGTTCGTGTTGCTACCCTCGTAATTGTGTTCAATCTTTTAATCAAAAGGTTTTTCTTTTGGGCACCGTTCTTGTCGGGATTTATTGGCTCTTATTTTCTTCTTCTTTTTATTTCTCTTTTGAGCATACTTTTTGCCAACCTCAATTCTTCTAGATAAGTGCTTCATGATACTTCTTATAATTTTCTATTTCTCTTTTTTTTTCTTTGAAGTTTCGTACTTTTCTCATTTTTCTGCACTTATCTACTTTTCATTGATGTCCCAAAATTTTGATGAAACCCCAAACTTTGGATTTTCCATAGATCCGGGGTAAACAACACTTATCTAAGCAAGGTGTGGTAGTGTTTGGGCTTACGATTATTTATAGTGGTTAACAATAAACAAAAGGGAATATGGCTCGAATTGGGTGAGCGAAGGGTAATAATGGCGGGTTGGCTGGAAAGGCTCAAGGTTTAAATAAAAAAAATGCCTCAGTGTGTACTGTGTGTTATGAAATTCCAGCATCTCTTATGCAAACCCAGAAAGACAGAGACATACCCGGAAAGCTCTCATGATGGCAAGTGTTTAGCTTTTTGTAGTTCTCACCATGTTTGGTATAGCTTGTAGGCTTCCAAGATACCTCTCAGTATGATGTAGCTTCGTCTTCGCTTTGGTTACAGAGTATTCTTGAGTAGTCCAGTGACAGAGAGTCGCGTCCGATTATTCAGATCAACAACATCAACTTTTGAGGATTTCCAAAAGAGCAAGTAGAGGAGTGTGTCTTTCATCCAATCGCTCCAAGCCTTATTATTCATCTAGCACGAATGTCCTCTATCTGTAACACACAAAATACCCCACAACTAATTATTTTAAACACACATAATAAAGTGCTGAAAATACTAAGAACAAAAATAACGAATAATAACCCCCCCCCCCCCCCCCCCCCCACACACACACACACTTGAACCAAACATTGTCCGCAATGTTTAATCCAAGATAGAGAGGGACTCACACAAGATCACTACGGTGGCAGAAATTGCAACATTAGTCGTTGCATCACCGCGTGTATCTCATCCATTAGAGTCCATTGAATGGCTTTCTCTATACCTTTGCGTGTTTGCTCCGCTCGGAGATCGCCGATCTCTATCTGCATCCACGACCATTGGTTCGGTGTCACATATGACGACTCGACACCTGGGTGTGTGGTGTCCTTTGGAGGAGCAACAAACTGCTCCTGTTCCTGCACCTTTTCCTCTCGAGGGTCACCTGCAACAAATGGGTCAGCATTGTGCTCGTCCATATCATCTTGGACGACATTCTCATATAGCTAATTGGCCGTGTTGGAAATGCTAATTCGTGCAGGCTCAAGAAGAGCCATAATAAACTGACCCGAACTCATTAAAGCATAATAATCATAAATTTGTAATATCATACATTGCTGACCAATGCATTCATGTCCAGTTTATGCTTACCTGCCACTGGCGTCTCATTTAGTGCAGCAAGGTCATAGCGGAAATGATGGGCAATCTGTGTGATTATGCCCCCTATGGAAATTCCCCCTTGGGATGCTCTCCCTACTCGACCCAGGTAATCCGCTGCAAATGCTGCAACGCTCACAGCAACTCGGTTTGCCATGGAAAATAGAAAGAAGAGCTCCCTCTGTAGCCACACCTATGCTATCATCCCTACCGAAAAGCGTGAAAGCCAGCACCTTTTGAGCATACCTAAAACAAGGGTTCTGAATGCCAAATGATTTCTCCCCTTTAGCAACATAAGTTGATCGTCCCGTGATGGCCAACCAGAAGGTCTTGGCATCAAAACTATTTGGTACTGCTCCAGGGCCATATAGGGGCAGGCGGAGAATTTCATCCAACTGCTCCACTGTCAACTCGTGGTCGACATTGTATAACCCGAAAGTCATCCTTCCTCCAAAGTACATCGTTGTACGTGCCCATCCTTTTTTTAACTTGAACTCAATGGTGCTCAAGAACTATGAAGTGATGCGCTCATAGGTAGGCGCTTTACAATACACAAATTCTAGCATACAGAGGACATGGAACATCCTATCTAATTCTTTCGATAGACCCAATTGAAATAAAGTATCAGAGCATAGGTACCTTGTCGGTGTTATCTTCCGTTTAACGTGAGAAGAGTACCTTCGTTCGTGCTCCGGGTTATCGAAGATTATATTGTGCGAATTCGGATGGCGGATGATCCGTTTCCAAGGCCTTGATGATTCAGCTTCGGTTTGCTTCCCCTTAGAAATTCGCTTCGGCGGCATGATTGATTTCTGCAGCAAAAATTTATGACCCAAAAATAAAGTGTGGAAAAAAGAAAAATGATTACCGTAGCCTTGTAGAGGATGTAGAGTAGAGCAACTTTTGTGAAGGGTGTTGGCGAGTTGGACAGAGTAAAGCGGAAAAGTTGTGAGCTTTTTGTTGGTGAAGTTATGGAGAAAGTTGAAGAACAATGGAGGAAGGAGAATGTTGAAGAACAATGGAGGAAGGAGAAAGATTTGGTAAAAATGGGAGAGAGAAGGTGAGAAAATCAGATTTAATGGGTTAATTAAGGATAAAATGTGTTTAAGTGGTAAAAAATCTGGGTGGGGTCCACAAAATCCAAAAATCCAAAATTTGAAAAATATGACCGTTGGGCCTGACACGGGCGGCCGTGTCAGGCCATTGGTTTCTCGGCTTCACTCTAGTAGAGTTGACATAGGTTGTGTCAGCTGACACGGGTGGCCGTGTCAGCCTACTGGAAAAATCATCTTCCTTAACACTTTGCCTGACACGGGCCGTGTCATGGCCCTGTTTTTTTTAAAAAAAAACTGATTATTTCTCTGTTTTCCCGTGCTCTGTTATCCAACTGTCTTCTATGAGTTTAGCTCAAACCTTTTCTTATGCACTATGCGACTTACCTGCGAACCTACAAATAAAAATTGAAAACACATTAAACACTTAAATAATTAGAATAAAATCGCGTGGGTTGCCTTCCACGAAGCGTTGTGTTTAACATCGAATGGCTCGACGGTCGTCTCTCTTATCCTCTAAGAAGAACATTATCGATCATACCACTTTCCTACCCCTTGTAGTAGTGTTTCAACCTTTGTCGGTTCACCTTAAATGTATCCCCATTAATTGGATTTTTAAGTTCTATTACTCCATGGGGAAACACTATGTGAACCAAAAACGGACCCTACCACCTGGATTTCAACTTTCCTGGAAAGAGCTTTAATCTGGAGTTGAACAAGAGCATCAGTTGTCCCTCGACAAACTCCTTTCTCTACATCTTTTGATCATGCCATTTTTTTGTCTTCTCCTTGTAGAGTTTGGCATTCTCATATGCTTGATTCCGAAACTCCTCTAACTCGTGGAGCTGAAGGATTCAGGACTCACTCGCTTTAGCCAGATCATAGTTTAAGAATTTGGATGCTCAAAATGCTTTGTGCTCCAACTCTAGTGGAAAATGACAAGATTTACCATAAACTAACTGATAGGGAGACATGCCTATGGGCATTTTGAAATAGTGCATCTTCTAACTTTACTGTCTAGTCTTTCCTAGATGCGTACATAGTATTTTCCACTATTTGCTTTATCTGCCTATTGGACACATCGACCTGGCCACTCATTTGAGGGTGATACGGAGTGTCGATCTTGTGTTTAACATTATATTTTCTCAGCAGATTCTCCATCAGTTTGTTCAAAAAATGAGTACCTTCATCGCTGATAAGTTCTCTTGGCACCCCAAATCTTGAAAAGATATTATTCTTCAGAAAGGTCTCAACCACTTTAGAATCATTGGTGGGCAATCCACCGTTTCCACCCACTTTGATACTTAGTTTACTGCTACCAAGATGTAATTCTTCCCAAATGACGGGGAAGTGGCCCCATAAATTCTATTCCCCAGACATCAAACAATTCAACTTCCAGCGTAGCATTTTGCGGCATTTGATTTCTCTTAGAAATATTCCCCGTTCTTTGACATCTGTCACATTCTTTGACGATGTCTTGGGCATCTTTGAATAGTGTGGGCCAATATAGACCTAACTGTAGGACTTTAGTTGCTGTTCTGTCACCACTGAAGTGTCCTCCATAATCTGAGTCATTACAAGCTCTAAGTACATCCATTTGTTCCTCCTCCGGGATGCATCTTCTGACCAACCCATCCACTCCTCTCTTGTATAGGAATGGGTCATCCCACAAGTAGAACCTGCAATCATGAACAAACTTTTTCTTTTTGTTAGAATCAAAATCGTTAGGGATTACACCCCCACCAAATAATTCGTGTAGTCTGTGAACCAGGGGATACCGATAATAGCGAGGATGTGTTCATCAGTGAACTCATCCTTTATCGGTCTCTTTTCTTCTGTTTCTTCAATTGGTGACATTCGAGATAATGATCTGCCATTGTGTTTTCACACCCCCTTTTGTCCCTAATCTCTACATCAAATTCTTGGAGGAGTAAGATCCACTTGAGAAGCCTCGACTTAAAGTCTTGTTTAGAAAACACATATTTCAAAGCGGCATGGTCAGTATAAACGACAACCTTCGATCCTAATAAGTATTGACTGAATTTGTCAAATGCATAAACCAAGGCCAACAACTCTTTCCAAGTGGTTGCATAGTTCATCTGTGCAGGGTTCAACACATGACTAGCATAGTAAATGACATGTAATAACTTCTCTCTTCATTGTCCTAAGACTGCCCCTACAGCAATATCACTAGCATCACACATGATCTCAAACGGAAGAGACCAATCTGGGGCAATAACAATTGGTGCTGAAATCAACTTGTTCTTCAATGTCTCGAAGGCCATGGTGCATTCTTTGTCGAACTTAAACGCCTTATCCTTAACCAATAGAGTGGTCAACGGTTTTGTGATTTTTGATAAATCTCTTATGAACCTGCGGTAAAAACCTGCGTGTCCTAAGAAACTCCTGATGCCCTTCTCATTAACAAGAGGTGGGAGTTTAGATATCACTTCCACTTTTGCTTGGTCAACTTCAATTCCCTTGTAGGAAATTTTGTGACCCAACACTATCCATTCTCGCACCATGAAGTGACATTTCTCCTAGTTCAGAATTAAGTTTGTTTTCTGGCACCTGTCTAAAACAGGAGAGAGATTAGTTAAACAGTTATGAAATGAGGATCCAAAGACCGAAAAGTCATCCATGAAGACTTCCATATGCTTTTCAAGCATGTCGGTGAAGATGGAATTCATGCACCATTGGAAGGTGGCTGGAGCATTACACAATCCGAATGGCATTATTCGGTATGCAAATACACCATATGGGCATGTGAATGCTGTCTTTTCTTGGTCTTCCAGAGCAACTGCAATTTGACTATACCCAGAGTATTCATCTAGAAAACAGTAGTAATCATGTCCGACTAACCTTTCCAACATCTGGTCAATAAATGGCAATGGGAAGTGGTCATTCCTAGTTGGTGTGTTCAACCTTCTGTAGTCAATGCAAACGCGTCACCCGGTAATTGTCCGAGTAGGAATTAACTTATTTTTTCATTCCTTATTACTGTGGTCTCCCTTTCTTAGGGACAACATGCACCGGGCTCACCCACGGGCTGTCAGAAATAGGATACATAAGACCTGCGTCTAACAATTTCACCACCTCTTTCCAAATTACCTCATTCATTGTTGGGTTGAGTCTTTTCTGCGGTTGGACTACGGTTTGTGGTGGTCTTCCATGAGAAATTTATGCATGCACACAGTAGGGCTAATACCTTTCAAATCTTCAATTTCCCATCCAGTAGCATTTTTGTATTTTTTTAGGACTTGGATGAGCTTTTCTTCTTGGATATTCTTTAGGCTCGAGTTTATGATAGCAGGACATTTTCCTTTAGAATCGAGAAAGACATATTTAAGATTCTCATGAAGTTGTTTCAACTCTGTTCCCTTCTTTGGCTCTTCATCCTCCTCACTAGATTGAGGTAGGCGTAAATCCTCCCACCGGTGTGGTCGAGATCCTTTCCATGGAGGTTTTGCGTCTAACAAGGCTAGCACTTTAGATTCCCCGTTGTCCATTTCTTTATCACTATCGAAAATGGACAAACTCAACACTCTTTCCAAAGGTGACTGTGGTGCATTCAAAGGACTATCATATGTCATCACCTGATTCAGAGCCTCTATAGTATGACTGGTACAAATATCATCCTTGTACCTCATGGTGTTTCGAACGTCGATCTTCAATTCCTCATCATAAACCTTCAACGCCATGGTCCCTTCTTCTATGTTGATCAAGCACCTTCCCATTTCTAAAAAGGGTCTCCCAAGAATGAGAGGGGTCTCTTTATCTTTTGGCATTTCTAGAATTACAAAATCCATCGGAAATAGAAACTTGTCAGTTTTCACCAGAACATCTTCAATAATACCATACGGTTTCTTGACCGAATGATCGAAGAATTGGAGTGTCATTATCGTATCTTGCACTGCCCCTATACCAAGCTTTTTGTAAATGGATAACAACATGAGACTCACATAGCTCCCAGATTAATAAGAGCTTTATTGAATGACCTATCTCCAATAGTACAAGGGATGGTCATACCCTACAAAATAGCACTATAAGTTTCAGTTAGAATAATCGGATTGGTGTCGGCGGTACGCCTCTTCGAAATGATGTCCTTCATGAACTTGGCATATGTAGGCATTTGCTCAAGTGCCTCCAATAGTGGAATGTTAATCTCAAGCTTCTTGAACAACTCTAAGTATTTTTCAAAGTTTTTCTCATGTTGTCCCTTTTTCTTATTTCTGGTGGGAAAGGGAACCTTAACAGCCGGCTTAGGCTCAATGACTGTTTCTTTCACAACTGGTCTTGGTGCTACCACTTCTTCCCTCACAACTTCATTTTCTTTGATCTCAAGATCTACTTCGATCAATTGATCTTCCTCTTCATCCACCTCCTCGACTACTTCATAAGATTTACCATTTCTTGTTGTCACAGTGCTCAAATTATTATGCTCTCTAGGATTTGTCAAAGTTTCACCAGGTAGAGCACCTTGTGCTTGAGAACTCGAGGCTAATTGTTGAGCGATTTGACCCATTTGGACTTCAAGATTTTTTATGGATGCTATGGTGTTTTTCTGATTGTTCCGGGTTTCTTCTTGAAATTGAACATTATGAGCTGCCATTCTTTCAATGGCAATCTCCCAATCAACTTTCGTAGGGGTTTGTTGCTGATGTTGTTAATATTGAGTTTGGTATTGACTGTGTTGAGGAGCGGTTCCTTTTTGGTCTTTCCATGAGAAGTTGGGATGATTCTTCCAACCCGGATTGTACGTGTTGGAATAAGGATTATTCTGCTTCAAAAATTTGATTTTCTCCACTTGTTGAGGAGTCGCAAAACAATAAACAGTTTGGTGCATACCATTACAAATTTCACAACAGACAGTGGGAGCCGGTTGGACCTGTGCCACCTGTTGGGTACCTATATTCATCGCCTTCAGCTTCTTCTTAACTTTTGCAGCTATAGTATCTTCGATACAGATTTTTTTAGTTTCCAACTTTAAATCATAACCCCTTCTGGTTTGCTTTGACATATATCGTACAACTCCAAGTGCTCATTAGCAGAAATAACTTCAATGATCTTCTTGATACCGGTGGCTGATGAAAAATTGGTGGAGCCACCGGCTGCGGTATCAATCAACTGTTTGGTCTTTATTTTGAGACCATTCACAAACATCTTCATCTGTTCGGTTGGATCCATATTATGAGTTGGACAGGCGACCAGGACTCTCTTGAATCTCTTGTAAGCGTCTCCCAAAGTTTCCTCGTCCTTCTACTTAAAATTCAGAATTTCATACCTCTTCTGCAGAAATACCGACGCTGGAAAATACTCATCCAGGAAGGCTTTTCCCGTTTCTTCCCAAGATGTGATGCTACCGGAAGGTAGAGAATAAAACCATTCTTTGGCTTCTTCCGCTAAGGTGAACGAGAACATTCTCAATTTATTAGCTTTTTTGGTGTGACCATCAATTTTTATAGTGTTACTCATGGTCAGAAACCTCTACAAATGCTTGTTTGCATCTTCATTTACTTTTCCAGTAAAATGCTTCCTTTCAAGTTGATTAATAGTACTCGGATGTAACTAAAAATTAGCCACGTTCATTAGTTGGTTGCCAATAGTTAACCTGCCGGTTGGTGCATTTGCACCTCCGTAGTCACCCAACAAACATTTTGTTGACGGTGGAACATCAGCCATTGTTTTGATCTCTCTTTTGGAACCTGAATCTGAACCTGAATGAATGGAAGGTTGTTCTTCGTTTGATTCTAATCTAGCCAACAGAGCTTGTCTGAGTTTTTCCTGTAAGATTCTCTCGATTTCTGCGTCAAAAGGAAAATTAGCTGAGGCCTTACCTCACATACAAATATCTGACACAAATTAGTTAATATAATCGAAAGAAATTATTAAAATAATAGAAAATAAATTTTAGTTGCAGAGCAACAAAATTTCAATTGAGATAATTTAAACTTTATATTTGGCAATCCCCGACAACGGCGCCAAAAAGTTGATCGGGAAAATAACAAGTGTACTATTTTGCCGATGTAGCATTAATATGGATGTTTTCCAAAGATCGATCTCGAGGATGCAACAATATACGCGTGAATTGTTACTTAATTGAACAAAACTAAAAGTTGGGGTTTTGTAAAAAGTCACTATAAGAGAAAGTAAAACAGAATAAATCTTTTCACAGTTTATAATAATATGCCAAGGATGGTGTATGAAAATCTCATGTAATGACCCTTGAGTGTATATCTCCTTAATTATGAAAATTGTTTCAATTATCGGATCTAAAGATTGTTTCCCTCTAAGACCTCAGAGGTAAACCTTTGGTCATTCAATCTAACCTCTAAGTCCTTAGGCGATTATGATGAAACCAAGCAATTATAATTTAATCAAGAATAAACTGGTAACCATAGGGTATCCCTAGCCCTATGTGATATCTATTATGGTTTCGATGTACAAAAACCTTAACAATTGCAATCCTACTAATTGTTAACCATACAACAATCTTGATTTTTCTGATAAAGAAAGCATTACACACATTGCACAGTGAAGTTAACATCAAACATCATATATTAAGGAAATTATCAATTTAGAGTCATTACACGATCAATTCAGGGATACCCCCTAGAATTGGGGGGTTTAGCCTCTCATATTATTCAAATAAGATACAAAATAAAAATTAGACATTACAAAAGTATGGGAACTCCGTTGATCTTCAATCGCATCCGCTCTTGAAGGATCTCCGTTCTTCGCCGCTTTTGACCTCTTCAATCTTTATCGTCTCTAATTTGTAATCGTGAAAAGTCCCTTCCTTCATATTCAAAAATCCCCTAAATAGTTTCTGATCACTAATTTGATGTAGCAAAAGTCCAAAATTCCCTCCGGGATCAGCCGTGCCAAAATACAGCAAAAATTGGAAAATGAGGTGTTTAAGCCAACATTGGCCGTTTCAGGTAACACGACAGGCCGTATTGGTTGTCTGGTATCCATGGCCTTGACACGCCCTCCAGGGAGGTTGACACGGGCACCCGTGTCAGCCCCCTATTTTCTGCTTCTGGTTCTCCTCTCCTGACATGGGTCGTGTTGGGCAACACGGGTGGTCATGTCAGGACTACTGTGTTGTCCAATTTCCTCTTCCGACAGGCCCGGAACGTCCGATTCCCTTGGCGATCCCTCCGATATTCTTGCTTACACATGAAACCAATCAAACTGCCACAAAGAGACATAAAATGGAGTATAACGATGCAAACCAAATATAATCAACAAATTGAAATAACAATGCAAAACATCAAATTAATTAAGCAAAACGACAAAACATGTATACTAATGTGTTACCGACTTTGTGAAATTATGTTGAATGAGTGTAAGAAAACAAGTAGAACTGGAGACTGATCAAGTACATTCTACTGAGTCGATACGAAGATTTTAACCTTCACATCCTCAGTTAGAATATCCTTAAATAGGGGCAGCTGTAAGACCTCAATTTTGACCCTAAGATCCCTCATGCTATCTCATCATTTGCATTAGCTTTGGGATCACATCTTGGCATCCTCCGTACCCCTTATTCATTGGGTTTGCATTGGGAGAGATCACCAAGCACATTTGATTGTATCATACTCTATTTTTCTTTATTTACTAACCAAAATATCAAAAATATGTCTATGTATAGCTTTGTTCCTTTTGTAGGTAGTGTGTGCATCCACCAATGCCTTATCAAGCTCACAACTAGGGTTTGAGACCCTTAGTGCAATGAGATCAATCAAGAGATGGTTCACATTGGTTCTATACATCATATATGGATCCCCATGATCTTCACTTATCATCTTGATCAAGAAATCATCAAGAGTTTGAAGCTTGTTTGCCTTGGAAGCCCTAATTCATCTGGACATCTTGTGTGACCTTCTCAGCAAATTTCTTCAACATTTGATCAAATATATCAAGGGATACTCCATATTACATCATATTATACATATATGATCCCTCATGAGTAGAAAAGATTAAGATAACTTCAAGTTTGTAAGTTGGTTCAAGGTGGTTGACCAGAGAAAGTCAACTAGTCAAAACTGGGGTTCCCTATATCCTATCTTCTACAACTTTTCCCATATGAAAATTATTCCAAGAGAAACGTTACTCTTAATGACATTCCAAACAACTTTCATGTCGACATCAAGATCTAGTTTTGCTTGGAAAGTCATTTTTTATGGTGAAATATTATAGGTCAGTTTGTTTGTGCCCTAGTTAGGAGGTCAACTTTCAAGGACCATAACTTACTCAATTTTTATGAGATGAAGGCCATCCAAATTTTATGATCAATTTCAATATGTACTATCCAACTTTTATTCTTTTAGAAACTTCAAATTCATCTTGAAAAGGCATGTTCTAAGAAGAAACATTATAGGTCATTTTGGGGCATTACCAATGAACAAGCAATTTTCCTAAACTTCTAAACTGCATAACTCCTTCATGAAAAATCCAAATGAGGTAAAATTTGTGACTAAATTTAATAGGATTGAAAGATGTACAACTTTGATGAAATAATGTTTTCCATTTTAAGCTCATAGCAAAAGTTATTCAAGGTGGAAGTAGTGGATATTTGACTTGGTACTTAAAAAAATTTCAATTATGTTTGATTTCCCAAACTTCCACCTCAAAATTCATCATGATCAAAGCTTCAAATGGGAAATTGTTAAACATGAAAGTTGTTCCCCTTGATCTCACCTTTCCAAAAATTATAAAATCACTTCATTTGGACAAGGTTTGAATGACTTGTGCATGGTTACTCTTCATGGTTCCATTTGGATGAATCTCGTGATCACTTCCTAACTACAAATGCATGGCTTTATGTTAGACTTTCAGTAGCATTCATGATCATTTTTGGACCTTTTGACGTCATCTTATGGACCTATCACACGCTGATGCAAGCATGAAAACTTGAATTACTATTTTTGGCATTTTAATGGAAGTGTGAGAAAATCAATTGCCAAGCCTATAAATACACACCTCACTGCTCTGAATGAGGGACACCTTGCCCAAGATTTTCTCCCCTAACCTTTCCACCTCCATTAAAGGATACTCTTGAAGGTTTTCATTTGAAAATCGAGTTTCAATTTCACTTCTGTTTTGAAGTTGAAACTCCAAGAATCCAAGCCATTTGAGCTTTCATTTCACCTCTTGTAATCAAGTGGAAGCAAGCCCAACCCAATTGAGATCCAGATCGAGCTTCATCACTGCAAACAGAAGGTGAAATTTTTCAAAATTTCTCTCTTTGATTCTCTCTCAATTCTCCATCATTTCAATTAATTTTTGGTTGGCTGAAGTTCTACCAATGTAGGCAACAAGATTGAGTTGCTTTGAGGTCAAATCGGAGCAACTCAGTTAATACTCCTCAATTTTCAATTCCACGTATCTTTCAATATAGTGAGAATTGGAGAATTTTGAGGGTATATTTGGATTCCTGGCGTTTTTCTCTTCAAATTAGTGTATTCACTTTTTATTTTAGTGAAGGTTGATGGTGGACCAGTCCGGTGAGGTCCACCGGAGAAGATGGCCGGAGCCCTAGCTCCGGTGGTGTGTTAGCACTCTCCCAACCTTCTGATTCATTTGAAATGTTCTAATCCTAGCCACTCCTTATGACTAACATCCTTATGACGCATTGACTGGGGTGTATGGTGTGAAGCGCGCGCTTGACCATCAGATATGTCACCTCAATTAATGAGGGAGATATGATGATCCTTGTTTAATTCATAATAAATCCATTTTTAATCCAAAAAATATGGGACTTTCATAAAAAATCTTTACATATTTTACTCTTTCATATTCTGGATTAAAATTATTTTTTGGATTAATTTTGGTATTTTCATGAATTAAATGTTTTTGTGCATATTTTTAAGCGTTTAAAAATACTTGTGACTTTTTAAAAATTGTGAATTTTTTTGTCTAAGGTCCTTTGACCTTGCTTGACCTAGGATAAATCCTTGGCCATTTATTTGGTGTTTTGAAGGGAGTTTAGGTTTTGACCAAATTAAAATGTATTCAAATTCATTTCTAATGTGATTTTTAATTGATTAAATGTTTAAAAATTATGTTGAGCTATTTTGATGGTCTTGGGATGTTTGACTTTCTGTTTGGCCTTGGTCATGATTGATTTGACTTTTTCTGGATCAAAACCATTGGATTTAGGAGATTAATGAAATGTAAATTTCATCTTCCAAAATGAATGAATGGTTTTGATTTGATGAAATTCCTCTCATGATCAATTTGTGTTTCCATCTTCCCCTCCTTCTTCATTTTCATCCCTATTCTTTCCCATCCTTCCATTTAACCAATGAAATCTCTAATGTCTAAAGGCTAATTGATTCATCAATGACTTTGTGTTAGATGAATCAATACAAGTATGACTGAAATAGGTCCCTCCCATTTTTTTAGTGTGTGGTATGTTTTAAGAGTTTGGTTCCTTATACCAAATCTCTAACATGCATTAACACCTATGTTTTTATTACCTGGCCTAAGATATTGTGACTTCTACATAAGTCCAATTGCGATTGCTTAACATATGGCTAAGTTTGACCCTCAAGGCATAGCATTCTAGTAAGTGAGATTGTAAGTATCCCATTCTTCATGGCATTGTGTGAAGACTTGACCTTTTTTGCTTTCATGAGAGCTAGTGGTATACTTATAGAATTATCCAAGTTGGAGCCCTTCTCATGGAAGATGTCTTGGTTTAATAATTCATACTTATGAATGAATGGTTGAGTGTTCTCCAAATAATGACTTAATCAATTAAAAATCACCTCTAACACCACTAACTTTTGACTAACATTTGACTAACTCTTATTCATTATGCTTTTACTTTCAAGTTATTTACTTTATGCAATTTAACTTTCAGTCATTTATCATTCATTTCCATTTACATTTCATATAACTTGTTTATGTTTCAGTCCTTTTCATTTTGCTCATTTGAGCGATATCTTGTGATTGTATGTATTTGTTTGTGTGTTTTGATTTTGTCTGTGGTCTTAGGACCTTAAAACACCTAATAACAATAAAAACCCTAAAAAAAAAATTGTAGGACTGTTGGAATTTGATATGAGCTTTGGACTTAGAATTAGGCAACATTCTATGTGCTAAAGGAGTTGGGCAATGCCAACATCTGGGACTGAGCTATCTTTGAATTGTGCTTTCATCTGATGCAAGACCTGAGAATTTCTTGGATCCATCTGTTACTTTGTTTTTGTGCTTAATTGTTATTTTGATCTTGTGTCTGATGTTTTGTTCTAAGTTGATCAAGGAATATTTCATATGGTACATTGGAAGACAATGAAGGCGATGAAGACTGCTAGCTATTGGAATGCTTGCTTGGATGTGGCCATCTTTATTTGATGCCTTGATTTTTATGATGTCTAGATATTGCTCATTACTTATTGATCATTGCCTGATTAAAGTCCAAAGGAAAATGAGTTTCTATATGGCATTCTTGTCTGTTGGGTTGCATCCAATAGCCATAATTTTCACCGGTGAAAGTTGGTTCTCTATTGTACGCCCCTTTAGGTTCAATAGCCATTATCTAATAA